>NW_006921645.1:655562-689737 GCF_000298275.1 Orycteropus afer afer
AACCATTAATACATAAGATGACACAACCCAGAAAGTACAGCTATGGACATATCCAAAGAAAAATGAGCTTACAAGATTGTAAACAGGGAAACAGAGATATCAATTGGCAAGTGAGGACAACTACAAACAAAAAGAGGGATAAGACTGTGTAATTACAGAACTTCTAAATGGTGAGGAAGTTAAGAGAGTTGCAAGACAGAATGGACTGTTACATTATGCTGAGTGAAATAAGTCAATCACAAAAGGACAAATATTGTATTAGTCCCTTATTGTAAAAGTTAAGGAAATGTTTATCTATAGAAGGAATTTTTCTTTGTTGGTTACCAGGGGTAGGAGGGGAGGGGAGGGAAGGCTGTTAGATAGATAGAGATAAGTATTGATTTGCGTGAAGAGAAGGGCAATGTACCAAATGTGAGTGACCAATATGACGACATTGAGTATGAGAAAGACATAGAGAGGTACATGGGAGGTACAGACAGCAAATATGAACCCTTTTGCGCATATGGTACTGCATTGTCAGTGAAGGCAAACATGGTTATATGGGCGGATAGATAGGTGGACAGGTTAAATGATTAGGTATGTCTATGAAATGGGGAGTGTATCCAAGAACATACATAGGGTTGGCGGACTATGGTCCTATAAGTTTATGTGAATGATCAGAATTCCCAGGTGTATAGTAGAGCTGACAAGGGGCAAGGTTGTGGTCACTGCTTGGTCACAGCCAGCTACCCAGAGGGACCAAGTAGTTGAACCTTCAGGCTTGGGACCACAGTCACAGGGGACATCAAGCTTAATTGTCATAATGTACTATGCAAAGCATTGTTCCACCTCCTACTTTGGTGAGTAGCGACTTGGATCTTAAAAGCTAGCAAGCTGCCATCTAGATGCAATGATGGGTCTCTCCTCGTCCAGAGCAAAGAAGAATGTAGAAAACCAAAATTCATGTAAACAATTAGTCCTAGCAACTGGTACACCATCTGATCTGCAACCTATACAACTATGAGACCAGAAGAACTAGATGGTGCCCAGCTACCACTGTTATCCACTTGAAAGGGGATCTATGTAGGAGACCCTTGATAGAGAAGGAGAACAATGTGGAACTAAACTCAAAATCATTTGAAGAAAGAAAGAAAGAAAAGGTGGGGACCAGGTTTACTGGTTCGATAGAGCCTGGTGGAACCACTGAGACTATGGCCCCTAGCTGCCCTTCAGGTCTGGAATTGAACCCACACCTGTGGTTTCCAGCCAAACAAAAGACAGGCATATGAGTTGAACATTTACCTCAAGTAGATACACTCCTTGGAGAGAACAATCATGGAAGAAAGAAGGGCTGCTTATGCACAGGGAGACAGCTCAGGGGGCAGGAGTGTATGTAGGGATGGACACTGGGAAGAGGTAACTATGGGGAGGAAGTGGGAGTGGAGCTGTGGCATTGTGGTAAACTGTGGTCAATGACATGAGACAAAGTATATGTAAACTGCTGTATGGAAAGTGAATTTGCTCTGTAAATCTTCACCCAAATCACAATTAAAAAAAGAAAAAAAGAACTCTGGAAACAAAGAACTTGTATTTTCTATTTTAATTGTAACATGATTTGGAAAAATCCAGTTAATATTGCTGAATTGATGCTCTTGGAGTTGTGAAGAACGGAGACAACTTATTCTCCTGTGTTCTGTTGGTAGCAGTTTTGGTTGCTCTTGGAATCAACTTGCTTTCCTGCAATGATGTTTAATTAATGAACGATGTCATTGCTCAGGAAAATTCCTTATCTTGGAATTGACCTTCACAAATACTCTTCAGTACTCGGTAGTATTGTAAAGCGATATTGAGGGTGGACTTAGGTATCAGCAACCTGTGTCTGGATCTGCTACTTTTGTGGTTATTTTATGAACATGGGTAAGTTTCTGAACTTCTTCTGGTTTCCATTTAGAGATACAGCTCTCATTATGACTACCTACTCACCACAGTCATCCCCAACCCTGCCATGGATATATAGTTTATGGTGATATACTAATTCTATGATTTTGTCAAATGATATGAGAGATGTTCACTTTATCTGAAATTGTTTGGTATCAATGAATAAAGCAGAAATTAAGCATCAGTGAGAATCTGAAAAAGTACTTTTGAAATCAATTAGCCCCACTCTCTCATGCAATTTTGTAATTAGGGAAGGCAAGGGAGGAAATGCAGGGATCAGCCCTATTCTTTAATTTCCCTTTATAAATCTTTAGATTGCAACTTTTCTTTCTTGTTCTTTTTAACTTTTATTGTGATTCGGGTGAAAGTTTAAAGAGTAAATTTATTTTCCATACAGCAGTTCATACACATTTTGTCTCAAGATATTGACTATTAATTCCCCACAATGTAACAGCTCTTTTCCCACTTCTACCTCATAACTACCTCTTCTCTGAGTCCTTCCCTCCAATGCACTCCCACCACCCACCCAACACCAGCTGTCTCCCTATGCAAACACTATCCTTCTCTTCTCCCATGATTAATTTCTCCAAGGGGTGTATCTTGCTGTATGGTGTATGTTCACCCCATATGCCTGTCTATTGTTTGGCTGGAAGCCACAGGAGTGAGTTAAATTGCAGACCTGAAGGGTGGCTAGGGGGCATAGGCTCAGGGGTCTCACCAGACTCTGTCAGACCAGCAAACCTGGTCTTTTTTTTATTTTGAATTTTGTTCCACATTGTTCTCCCACTCTGTCCACTATCACCTGTACAATCTCCCTCCAAGTGGTTGTCAGTGGTAGCTGGGCACCATCTAATTCTTTAGGTCTCATGGCCATATAAGTTGAGGATCACATGGTCTACCAGCCCATTGGACTAATTGTTTCCATGTGGCTTTGATTTTCTTCATTCTTCTTTTCTCTGGATGAGGAGAAACCCATAATTGCATCTAGATGGACACATGGAAGCTTTTATGTCCCAGTCCCTACTCACCAAAATAAGATGTAGAGCAATGCTTTTGTGTAGCATATTATTCCAATTGAGCTTAATGTCCCCTGTGACCATGGTCCTGAGCCCACAGGTCCAACTCCTTGCTCCCTCTAGATAGCTGGCTGTAGCCAAAAAGCCACCACAACCTCACCCCTTGTCAGTTCGAGCATACACCTGGACATTCTTACAACATATACAGGTGTACATGTAGAAATATTGATGGATTGAAGCTCTTCTTTGACTGTCTCTGTCATCAATATTATACAGCTCCCCGAAGCAACAGAGGGAAATTGAGGAAATACGTTCCCCCATACAACATTTAGCATGGAAGGACAGGAGGTTTTAGACCAGTCAAAAGTCTTGTAACAAATAATGGTAGAGTTTGAACTCTCCTGCAAGGCACAAGATGTAGTCAAAGCCCTGCTATTAGCTAGAACTGGCATTTTGTAGGTCCTACCCTCAAACCAGGAGCTCTGGTAGCATAGTGCCTAAGGCACTTGACTGCTAACCAGAGAGCTGGCAGTTCAAACCCACCAGCCACTCCTCAGAAGGAAGGTTGGGCAATCTACTTCTGTAGTGATACTGCCTCGGAAACCCAAGGAGGGGTCGCTATGTGTCAGGCCAACTTGACAGCACATAACAACAACCCTCAAACCAAGACAAGGATGGGGAAAGATGTGTGTTAGGGCTTTAGTAATAATATAGTGAATATGAGCTAGAGAGTTACTCTGAGGTATCTATTCCTTCAACTTTACTGAGCACAACAGGCTTGTGTGTCCTTATAATCGCCATTTAAAAAATGAAGACTAGTTAAACCTGGAGTTGCTAAGCTTTTTTGTCTATTCAAAATTCCTCTGATGAAATGTAACACCCAACAGTTGGGTTCTGTTTTAAATGTTAAGCACTCAGACGACTAAGCAAAAAGAGGAAACATCAATTTAATAATGGTTATTAGCTACAAATGCAAAGCATTTCAATCCATCCTTAGAGACACATTTATTTCTAAACTTAAATTAAAAAGGGAAAAAAATTATAGCATGAATCTTAAAAGACCCAGCACAAAGTCATCAACTTTGAGCTCCTTTGAATATAGAAATGCCTCTATGAAACTTAGAGAACATCTCTCTGATGATCTAATTAGCTAGTTTCCAGGGGTAAGTAAAGATGCATTATGCACAAAATCCCTTCTTCCTGATGAAGGCAAATTGTGTGACTTGGCATCTTTATGAATCCCTTTCCTAGGATTTTCTAGTATGCTTCATGGCCCAGTATACTCACACATTCACTCATTCACAATTTTTTTTTTTTTTTTTCTTAAGGGCCAGTTCTTTGTCACAAGCTGCATTAGGCATTGGCCAACAGATCGATAAATAACAGATTAGGATGAGATTCAAGCCAGAAAGAAGCAAATGGATGAGTTTTAATTGTTTTCACCTGTCAATCTCTCTCATGTATTGTCACAATTCCAAGTTGTAAAAGGAAGTTCCCCTATCCTATGTGGAATATTCTTGTTTTCACACCAGATGAGGACCAGAGCCCATGTGACCTCTGTTACCTGCAGCCTTGGTAGTTCCTCTCGATGTTCAGTGAAGACTTGCTTAGAGATGGCTCACGTCCTCTCTTGAATCATCAGGGTCTTTTCCTAAGCATAAATGTTCTGTCCCCTTGTGAGGGCTGGGATGTGGCCTTTCCCTCAGTCCCAAGCTTATTCCTTCTAGTGGGACTGAGATGACTTCTCCTTTCCTGGCCTGACTCTAGGTGCTCCAAGTAGCAGGACCTCCCTGCATACCAGCTACACCTTGTAGCTAAGGGCCCCCAAGCAGCAATGTTGCTCATGCCTCAAGCTTTGGCAACAAGAATTAAAGTTAGTAGTTTCTCTCTTTTTTGTTTTCCTTTTAGCTTCAAAGTTACAAAGGGCATCCTTCATTTTCACTGGATGAGTTACAGAGCTATTCTGTGGCGCTCATGAGTCAGGTAATGATGACTGTTGCTGTTCTTAAATTAATGTTGAAATTACCAATTTAAAATAATGTTTAAAGTAAATGCAATCCCTGGGTGGGGCAAATGGTTAGGCATGAGATCCAATGGATCTACTGATTCAGGACTATAGCACTGGGAGACACCAGACTCAATTGGCACAACAAAATACATAAAATCTTGCTCCACAACCCACATTGGTGAGTAACAACTGGAGTCTTAAAAGCTTTCAAGTGGCCATCTAAGATACAGCTAATGGTCTATCATCGGAAGTGAAAAAGAGTGCAAAAAACCAAGGGCATTTGGAAGCAAGCAGCCTTAGGACATGATGGACCTCAAGAAAAGAAGAACTAGATGGTGCCCAGCTACCAATGGCAAACACTTGAGAAAGGATCAAGAATGGAGATTCTGGATAGAGTGGGAAGGAAAACGTGGAACAAAATCCAAAAACGCAATAATGACCAGAATTACTGGTCTGATAGAACCTGGTGGGATCCCCAATACTATGGCCCTGGGATACACCTCAGGCTTGGAATAAAACTCACCCCCAGGGGCTGGCTCTTAGCCCAACAGTAAATAAGACATACAGACCACTCAACCCAGGGTGACACACAGATACAGGCTATGGAAGTTCATCCCTTGGAGCAATCGACCACAGGGCAGCAGAAAAGCAACATTCACATGGAGGAAATGCAGGACACACAGGAGTACATAACTATGAGGGTCATGGGGGCAGGGAGGGTTACTAGAAAGGGAAGGGAAGAGAGGGGGTTAGGGTTGGGGATGGTAATTGGGGAGTGAAACCAAGTGTATACGAAATGTTGAATGTAACAAAACTCTGCTCTGTAAACTTGCACCTAAAGCACAGTAAAAAACAAATAAATAAAAATAACTTGTGGACCATGGCTCTACTCTGTAAAACATGGGGTTCACCAGGAGTAAGAATCTACTTAATGGCCCCTGATTGGGTTTGGTTTTTGTTTGTTTATTTCTTTATTTATGGTTAAAATAAATACCATGAAAATAAAAACTTTATCATTCCATTATAATTTTTATATTTTAAAGAGAAAGGTGAAGTCTCTACAGTTTCAGACACTTATACCATAGCTATGACTTCAAAGAAACCAAGGAAGGAGAAGTATGATATTTAAAATAATTATTATTGTAATTATTTCTAAAATCAAGTTAGTAGAAAAAAATCTCCTAATAATTGTTAGCTATGTAATACATTCTCAGCTGAGAAAATGGAAGAATGTTAAGTATCTCATGTGACATCCTGGTCTGTTCCATGAATTGGTTTTGTTATGTTCCTCACCTAACAATAATAGCTAACACTTACATAGTGCTTCCTAAGTGCCATGCAGTATGCTGAGTGTTACTATTTCATTTAATACTAACCCTATTAGTCAATATAGTTACCCTATGAGTCAGTTATTATTATTTTCTTTTCACAAATGAGGAAACTGAGACATAGGAGACTAAATTAAACATTTTAGGTGACAAAGGAGGGATTTAAATCCAAGTGTGTTTGACTCCATAGTTCAAAATCTTACTAAATTAAGTACTGTCTTACATTTAACTACTGTCTCTTATACAAAGTGTAAGACAAGATCCTTTGACTTCTGTATTCTACTTCCAGTGTTTTGGAATTGCATTTACCACAAACAATTTCCTGATTATGGTTGGTATTAAAGCCTTTGTGATTAATAAAGTTGATCACAACCTATGATTATTGTAACTACTGATAATACATACATATATTTATACATGATATTTATAAATTATAAAGTATTTTCACAAACATCATATTATAAATTTTCAACAGCCTTATTAAGTAGGCATTGTCCCTGTTTTACAGATAGGAAACTGAAGCTCAGTAAGTTTAAATGACTTGTATAGAAGATCACTGAAACTGCCAATCTTAAGCCAATCCTGAACTTGTCCAACTCTAAGAATGAGGCCTCCTTAAATTCAGTGCCCTAAATGTCACACTTGCCTCACCCTAGTCTTGGTCTGAAGACAGAGCCACAACCTAAATTCAGTTCTCTTGGTTATGGCAAGTCATATCTAATTTCACATAATTAGATATTGCTGTTCCTGATCTATTTGAAAACATGGATGCAGTAAGTCAACAATGAAACAAGGACACTCAA
Source organism: Orycteropus afer afer (assembly GCF_000298275.1). NCBI lineage: Eukaryota > Metazoa > Chordata > Mammalia > Tubulidentata > Orycteropodidae > Orycteropus > Orycteropus afer. The sequence continues at coordinate 662,635 of NW_006921645.1, forward strand.
ATACAAATGCAGCCAGAATGCTAAAATTCTTGGTGAGATGCAGCTTCTTCTTGGGCCCTGAAATTGGGAGTCTGTTGGTGACAGACATCATAATTCATTACCTCTGTACCTGCAGCTTTGACCATAAGCCTGATACGCACACAGTGGATGCTCATACTTTTTGAATGATGAATGAATGAATGAATGAATCTATCCATAAACAACCAATAGACATTTCTGAAATTAGAGTTATTCAGTATCTTGCCCTAGTGCCACCTCTTTTGACTGTCATTAGCATTTGAAGAGGTGGAAGGAAAAGCAGGGACACCTCCCTACCAAGCACTCACCAGGTAGGACATGAAAGAGGCTTTACAGGGCAAGCTCCCACTGCCACCTTCCCTCTGCCAGTCACTTGTCCCTGTTGCTTACTGACTTAGATTCCTGCCTCCCAGATGCCTCACCTCTGTCCTCTTGGAAATGGCTATTGAGAAGTCCTTGCAATTGTGGGAGGAGACCATTCATCCCAACATTCCTGTTCCATACTTTTTGCTGGGAGAATTGAGCCCTTTCCATGTGCATCACAGGAACTTCCACCCCTGTGGAGAATGTTAAGATCCAATTTTAAATAAAGAAGGACTTATTTCATTTCTTATTTTTATTTTAGGGATATAGAGAAGCAGGAGTTCCCAATTTATAACATAAATTGAAAATGGAGTTTGGCCAATTTTCTGTTTTACCCTGTCATGCTCTGCCAGCCAGTATAGTAGAGAAAAAAGCAGCCTGTGTTCCTAGGACATTTTTCTGAGAACAGGAAAATATCAATGATTTAGGTAATTGAGCATCTGGTTTAAAATGTACGTGTGCCACCTCTTTGAATAAAAAGGGTTTTGGTTAAATAATATCAGCAGAAAAGATAGGATGATAAAGGATAATTTCTGTTCTGTTTAATAAAATAATTATTTTTATCAATTGTATAATAGTCATTGTGATCCAATTCAATCTATGTATTAAAATGTATTCATTCTATTGTACATAAGGTCACTATGAGTCAGAGATGACTCAACAGCACCTAACAACAACAACATTAAAACATTCCATAAGTCACCAAACTAATCAGGAAACACTTTTTCTAGTTTGAGTATGTAGCCAGCTTTCTTATTCTTTCATCTATCACTAGAGATTATCCATATTCATGATGTTTTTCTAGGGTTTTACCTGAGAAATTGTCTCAGAGGAGAAGACTGTGAAAAAGTTATCAGAACCAACCCTGGCATAACAAAGGTGCTGACATTTCCTGGTGCTCTGGGTGTGAAGTGGAGTGTACTGTAGGATATGGAAGGAAATAGAATATTCACACAAAGGTGTTTGGACAGAAATCCAAGAGCAGATGAATCTCCACTTTGGTTTTGCAATCTTCAGTAGCACTGAGATCTTTCAGCATACTGCTTTATGTGATAAAATGTTTAGAAGAAGTGAAGAAATTGGCCTGGGATGTAATAATTCCTTTTGTGCCCAAATACCTTGTAAACAAGGAGAGCTTGTGAGTTCAGAATGACTCTGCTTTCAGGGGCTTCCAGGGTAAAGCAGTGGTGAGGGAAGATGTTAACAAATAGCACAAGGAATCTAAGGAGAGCCTTTTCTTTCCTGGCCTAGGCATCTCTCTCAATATTTGAAGGTACTCTAATCCCCCTTAAAAAATAAGCATGCCTGCACACCTAAAAAGGTCTACCTGGGCAACCCAGTTACAGTTGGTTCTAAGTGTATCTTCCTAACAAGATACTCTTTTTCAATGATGAGACCAACAAAATGTTAGCAATACTGGGAAGGTGAGAACTCAGGTACTCTGCTGCTCAGCTGGAGGATTTTTCTTTTTCCTTTTTGCTCTCTCTTTTTTCTTTAATTTCATTCTCCTCCCTAAGTCTTTGTGGAGCAAACATCTGCATTAAACATCAAAATCAAAAGCAATAACACATTTCCATGCCTCATAAGTAGAAGCTATGCCATGATTTACCAAAAGCTAGTCTGTAAAGGCCTTAACCTCTCTCGCTCTCTTCCTCTCTCTCCCCACACCCTCTCTTTCAAACACAAACACACACACACACACACACACATGCATTCATATTATCTGACTTTTTTGTCAAAGCTTTTCTGAGCCAGGCCCACAAAGATAAACCAAGAACTGAATTCACAAGGAACTAATTATTCTCTCTGCCATAGATTTCTTGTTTACTCCCAAAAGAAATGAAGAAATGGAAGCTCTCTGTCAAGTTCTTTTCTCCCACAATATTTTACACTTGGTTAAGACTTTCTGGTTGATTGAATGATTTCAGTGCAGTAAATAAACACACAAAAGTTACTCCTTGTTCTCTCTCACCTTGTATATGTTTAGATCCTCTATGCCACATGCTTTCAGAATTCTTGGGTGTTAGTCCCCAAACTTCTCAGCTTGTGATGATGGACAATCCCTTTCCTGCTTAGTTTCCTCAGCTGTAAATTAATGGGGTTGAATTTGACAATCTGCAACAGCCCTCCCTGTTTAACTTTATGGGTTTATGTGAATCTAGACTTTTTAAAAAGCCATTTTGTTAGTTCTCCTTAGGTAGTAGTTCTTTTTTTATTATTATTGTGATTTGGGTGAAGATTTACAGAGCAAATTCACTTTCCATACAGCAGTTCACATACACTTTGTCTCATGACAGTGACCACAGTTTACCACAATGCAACAGCTCCCCTCCCACTTCCTCCCCATAGTTACCTCTTCCCAGTGTCCATCCCTACATACACTCCTGACCCCTGAGCTGTCTCCCTGTGCATAAGCAGCCCTTCTTTCTCCCATGATTGTTCTCTCCAGGGTGTGTCTACTTGAGGTAAATGTTTAACTCACATGCCTGTACATTGTTTGGCTGGAAACCACAGGTGTGGGTTCAATTCCAGACCTGAAGGGCAGCTAGGGGCCATAGTCTCAGTGGTTCCACCAGGCTCTATCAGACCAGCAAACCTGGTCCTCCCCCCTCGCCCCCTGCTTAGGTAGTAGTTTTAAAATTTCTTTCCATTTTCAACATTTGAATGAAGATTTTAAATTAAGCTTTTTTTGTTCTCATTAGTCTTTGCAGCTTCTTGTTATCAGCTTGGTTGCCAAAGCTCCTTTCATGTCCCTTGAGAAAAAAAGAAATATATATAAAATATTATTCCCTCTCATCACTTGTAAACCAACTCCCCTCTCACTACTCACCCTGGCCCTTCACCTACAATGGTCCATACAAATGACCTCCTCCTTTGCCTAGGTGCCAGCCTTACCTGTACCCAAGCCCTCTTCCCTGGTTTCTTCTCCCAACCTTCTCAAGATAGCCTCACCTGTCCTGCTCACTGATATCTGAGTAATGAAGGTTCTGAGTACTTTCCCTCAAACAGACCCTACTGCTCAATCCCCTTAAGATTTCAACTTTTTCATTTGAAAGTTGTTTTGTTATTTGGTTGGTTTTTATTTATAAACTTCCTTTGTTTTCCTCTCCACATACTATCTATCTCTCCTGTTCTTCCCCTAATGTGCCCATCAGACTCCCCTTCTTTTCCTGACCTTAAAAAACCTTCATGTCAAGGTGGCCACTGCTAAATTCTAGGCTTCTGCTTTCCACTCACCTACAACCCCAAGGTAATCAAACATGAAATTATAGCTTCTGGCATTTCACACACCCCCAATCCTACTGACATTTTTTTCTAGCTAAAAGTTGGGAAGTCACTTGGAGTGTCAACTAGAACCCTGTCAGTCTAGTCAAGGCTTTATTTCTTCCAAGAAAAATATCTTCCCAGACACACATTCCCTGTCCTGCCTCAGGCTATTGAGATATCCCCTGAGCTCTCACAACCTTATGTGCTACCTCTCCCAAAGTATTTCAATTATCTACCCATGCCTCCTAGATTACAATCCAGTTGTTTGTAAATATATCTTCGTCAGTCTGCATTCCCTACTCATTCAGGGCCTGGCACACTGTTGCATAGTTGTGATAAGCAAATTTTATTGAATGAAAGAGTGAGTAGCTATTTGAGCCATACTCTTTTTACACACATAAATTTCTCATTTCCTCTACTCTGTGTCATATTTTTTCACATATAATGTGCATAGTACACATAGGAAACTAATTCACAAGGAGGTGGTGTGGTTTGCATAAACCATATAACATGTGTGTTGTTTGCATAGAAATATGGTAAACCCATAGCTTCAAACTCATGCCCTGCATGCCATGACTGGTTTCTCATCCTCATCTCACTTTCATTTGTTTCTCACTACCCACTGTAATAACTTTTGTGAACTACAAGTTACCTTCTAAGATTTAAACTGTCTTACATTTAACTACTGATTCTTTTGCCTTTCTTTGCAAAAGTGGCTTTTTCACCATTATCTTTTTTCTCTTTGGACTGTCTCCAAATGGTCCACCTCCCTTCTGAGTTGTAAAGCTGAGAAAGAGGTTAGGTCTGTTAAGCCAAACCATTAGGTTTTATCTACTCTGATGGGAGCTTCTAAGAATTTGACTGTTTGCTCTCAGAGGATATCATTAGCCAGAACTACAAAATTATCCCAAAAGTAGCCACTTCTATGCACTGGTTGCAGTGGAGAAGTGAACACTGGTTGGCATTTTATCAAGTGTATATTAGGAGTTCTGTGACACAGTGAAGACAGTGTCTTTACAAGCAAGGTGGGAATTAATTGGCAATAACGTTGATGATCCAGGATACTATTGTGGTCTCTGCACTTCCACTGGGAGGCTTATGATCCTCTTCTGTTTACCAAGGACTTTTAATAATAATTATTATTATTAAACACCTAAGATTGTAGGGTTCATGAGCTGCATGATAGGAAGGCTTAAGCTCAAGTTGTCTAAGTTGCTTTTGGAAGAGGATCAAAACTCAAGCTCAAGCTCCTTCCCTCCTGACTCACAAGACCATTGTTATTGTATTTAGCTTTGGATAAACTTTCCTATGGAAGGTGATTGCTCACAGCAGTTCATTTTAAACTTGCAGGCTTAGATCTGGCTTCATGTGTGAGCACAGGCCTGTCATCATACATTCCAGGTCACTCTCTGAAATGAATTTGTCTTTCCTCAATGTTTCTCAGAGCCGGGGAGCAGACATTCCTCCGGCTCTGCATTAATCCAATTACTAAACACCTGCAGACATGCAATAACAGTTCGGGTGCCAAGAGCCTTAGAAATAGTTTTATAGCCAAATGTAATCTGCTGTCCTGCTATCAAGAATCACGTTACACACCTGCCAAGAACCAAGCCAAAAAAATAACACTCATAGTTCTCACTCCAGGCAGGAATGTTTGGTGCACATTAGAGAGACAAAGTGACAGGCTTTTTAGGTTGACTGCAATGGAGCCCATTAAACATTTTGAACCTTTTGGTAATTGTGTTCTGCATCATTTTAGAACTAAAATATTTACAAGTAAGGTATGACAAAACAGGATTTTCTTCCAGAGACAGTTAAGGCAACTTCCCCTCCCAAAACAATTATGTGGGAATGATGACTTTGGCTGATCCCATGTGCTTCAGAATATGTCAGAGGTGGATTCTTACTAGATAATCACCAGGATGCACCATGGCCACAATGAAACCTGAAACGAGAATGTGTTCTCATTTCTCCTTCCCACAGTATCTCACTCCAAAATTTTAAGTAGCTTAGAGATCTAGAAACCAATGAGACTTGGTTTCCCTTCAGAGTTTGAACCTACAGCTAATGACACTTAGGAGAGTTTAAAAAAAAAAAAAATCATTAGCTGGAATCACTTAGTTCAATGTTTCTCACAAGAAATAAATTTCTCTTCAACCAGAGTTGCTGTTATTATCATTTTATTTATTTTTTTATTTTTTTACCAACCTGAGATCTTCAAGGGTGAAGACAATGCCTTACTCATCTCTATGTACCCAATTGTGTTTGGAATACAGTTGGCCTTCAGGATATGTCTGCTAAATGAATTACTGGGTAAAGGGACAGTTATCATGAGGCACTACAATTAGCTGGGCACTCATCCAAGTGAATGTGAGGATGCCCTTTCCCTCCATCTAGTTAATGTATCTGTATAAAGAAACCAACAGGCCTTTCTTTTGAAGCATCTCTGGGTGGACTTGAACCATCAATCTTTTGGTTGGCAGCTGAGCTCTATAATCATTTGTACTATCCAGGAAACAAGAGAGTAGTCAATGTTCTTGGAAACAAGATTGAAAAGAAGCATGTTATCATTTGTATTAACTACCCTCCCATTTGAACAAACCTCACTTTTTAACCAACGTTTCCAAGCTCCCTCAGATTCCTGCTGCATTCAACATCAGAACACTTAGAGTCTGTACCCCTCATTTGGCACTTCAGCAGCAATAAAATATGACATGTGATTGATTGCTGTGTGTGTGTGAGCCTTGTCTTCCCAGCTAGGGCATTTGCTCCCCAAGGGCAGGGAACAGGATTATGTTTCTTACCTCTCTTAGGTTTTATCCCACAAAGCCTAGTGATCTAGGCACTCAACAAATATAAAGGGACCTTAGAGTTTACTCTCCCTGGATTTCCTTTCTAAAATAAAATAAAAAGAAACACAAAGGCCTCATTTAACTTGGTCTCTAGCTGTGTTCCAATTCATTGCTGGTCAAAATGTGGTCCATGGACCAGTAGTATTGGCATCACCTGGGAACTTCTTTAAAATGCAGAATCTTAGGTCTCATACTAAACCAATTGAATTGGCATCTACATTTTAACAAGATCTGCAGGAAATTAAAATGCATATTAAAGGTTAATGGAATATTACTCAGTCATAAAGAGAAATGAAGACCTGATACATGCTATAACATATGTGAAACTTGAAAACATCATACTGAGTGAACTCAGTCAATTACCAAAAGACACATATTATATGATCTTATTTCTAGGGAATAACTAGAACAGGCAAATGTACAGAGACCATGCTTATTCATGATTACCAGGGACAGGAAAAAAGGTGAAAGGAGGAATTACTCTTTAGGGAGCATTGAATATCTGTTTATGGTGATGGTGATCTTGGCAATCAATATTGGTGATAGTTGTGGAATACAATTAATGCAATTGATACCAATGAATTGTATATGTAAAAATATTGAATAGGCAAATATTGTGTTATACTTTTTATTTATTTATTTATTGTTGTTATTTGGGTGAAAGTTTACAGAGCAAATTCACTTTCCATACAGCAGTTCACATACACTTTGTCTCACGGCATTTACTGCAATTTACCACCATGCAACAAGAGCTCCCCTCCCACTTCCTTCCCATAGTTTCCTCTTCCCTTTGTCCTTCCCTTCATGCACCCCTGCCCCCCTGAGCTGTCTCCCTGTGTATTCACCCATGATTGCTCTCTGCAAGGAGTGTATCTACCTGAGGTAAATATTCAACTCATATGCCTGTCTTTTGTTTGTCTGGAAGCCACAGGTATAGGTTCAATTCTACATCTGAAGGACAGCTAGGGGCCATAGTCTTAGTGGCTCCATCAGGCTCTATCAGACCAGAAAAGCTAGTTCATATATATATATATATATTTCCCCCCCCCCAGGTGATTTTGAGTTTTGTTCCACCTTGTTCTTCCACTCTATCCAGGACCTCCTACATAGATCTCCCTCCAAGTGGTTGACAGTGGTAGCCAGACACTATCTAATTCCTCTAGTCTCATAGTTTTATAGGCTGATGATCTCATGGTGTACCCATCACTTGGACTAGTTGTTTCCATGAATCTTTGGTTTTCTTCATTCTTCTTTGCTCTGGATGAGGAGAGACCCATCATTGCATCTAGACGGGTGCTTGCAAGTTTTTAAGATTCCAGTCACTACTCACCAAAGTAGGATGTGGAACAATGTTTTGTGTAGTATGTTACACCAATTGAGCTTGATGTCCCCTGCAACTATGGTTCTGAGCCCACAAGTCCAACTATTCGCTCCCTCTGGATAGCTAGTTTTAGCCAAGAAATGACTGCAACCTTGTCCCTTGTCAGCAACACACTACCATCTAGTCAGGTCTGACTCAAAGTGACCCCTCCTTGGGTTTCCAAGGCAGTATCACTACAGAAGTAGATTTCCCAACCTTCCTTCTGAGGAGTGACTGGTGAGTTTAAACCACCAGCCTTCTGGTTAGCAGTCAAATGCCTTATGCACTGCAGAACATAGCAATACACTTGTAGAAACATTGTCTGTCAACCCTATACATGGTCTTGGGCATACTCCCCCCTGAATAGACATACTTAATATTTCAACCTGTCCACCCATCTATCCACCCATGTATCCATGTTTGCCTTCACTGACAAAGCAGTACTGTATGTGCAAAAGGGTTCATCTTTGTTGTCTGTACCTCCCATGTACCTCTCTATGTCTTCCTGTTCTTCAATGCCACTGTGTTGATCACTGACATTTGGTACATTGCCCTTCTCTTCACCCAAATCAATACTTGGCTCTACCTATCTAACAGTGTTCCCTACGCTCCTCTCCCACCCCTGGTAATCAACAAAGAAAATTTCTTTCCATATATAAACCTTTCACTGATTTTTTTTACAATAATGGGCTAATACAATATTTGTCCTTCTGTGATTGACTTATTTCACTCAGCAGAGTGTCCTCTAAGTTCATCCACGTTACGTGGTGTTTTGCAGATTCTACATTTTGTTTAGGGTTGCATCGATTATACATGTTTGTATAGCAATGAAAAAAAAAAAAAAGTTTGGGAAACCCTAGTTAAGTTACAGCCCCCTCACCTGAAAATGGAAACCCTGCAAGAGCCTTGAGAATGCACCATCTCTGACAGATAACGTCTCAAAGAGGAGTCTTCTGTGTGATCCACCTGCTGCACAATTCCATTCAGCTTCCAGTGATGGAGAAAGACACTGATGATGCAAAAGGTCTGAGCAGGAAGAGAAGAGAAGGCAGACAACAGTATCACCAATGTGCACTGGACAGGTGATTCACAGAGGCCAGAGAGAGAGCACAAGAGGACCAGAACCAGCTCTTGAGGCACATTCCAAGACTGGGGCATTTGGTCTGCCAGCCCCTCCCATACAGCACAGCATTCCCAGTCCACATGTAACCTTCAGCCCCTGCCCAGAGCAGTCAGTATGACAGTAATAATAGTAGTCACAAGAAAATGCAACCTCGATCATGTTAACAACTTTTGAAAAGTAAAATGCTCAGGATATGATTTCAATTAAAACTCACGTTGTCTGACTTGTTTCTTTGCATAGCAAAAGCTCACCTCTTGTTGCCCTCTTACCTCCTTTTTCAAAACTAAGGCAGGAAGGAGGAACTGTGTCAATGCCTGCTCCCACCTTGAGAGGCAAGGGTCTATGTGCCCATACTCACTTCCCATCCTCCAGCTGCTGAGCCCAACACAAATGACCTTCATGCTAAACTCTTTTTTAGTAAGTCAGGATAGGGAGAGGATTATGGGGATAGTCTGAGTCTCTCTCTTTTACAGGGTTTACAAATCAACAATGCTGAACTTAGAAATAATGGCTCTTGCACAAAAGGAAAGAGAAAAATTTCTTGCCAGCGTCTGTCTCTATGCAGACAACCCCAATGATGTACCACATTTGCACTAAATTTGACTTTTTCTAAATCAAACCTAATCACTTAGCAGTTGGGGACTGGGAAACACAGGCCCAGTCAGATTACTGGTGGATAATAACTCCCAGGTAACAGAATTGCTGTGATCCTAGAGATCTGTAAATCCCCCCTCAACAAGATACTAATGGAGTAGAATAAACAAGTCTAGAATCAAGGCCATTAGGCTATACATAAACAATCAAATAAATGCTCCCTAAAAGATTTTTGAACTAAAGTAACAAATATTTATTGTTAGTCTATCCTTCTATGTCTTCTTTCTGTCTTTTCTTAACGAAATAATACTTATTCATGTTTGAAACATAGTTTAGATATTCCCTATACCACAAATTTTCCAAATCCCCACAAATTTCCCTAAAGTTCTCAGAGAAAATGAAATTAGCAATTGTTGTTCAGATCACATCTACTCATTACTGTAAGGGGAATTAACTGTGACTCTGAAATTCAAATGAAGTAACTTCTGCATAATGTCATTTATATGTTCTACATGAACTCACATTCTGTAAGGCCAGGTATTTAAAGCAGCAGGACCTTTTTCCTTCATGCCAACAAATCAATTGCTTCTCACTAAAGGAAAGAGTTATGAGGGATTTTCTGCTTTTTCTTAAGGTCTTTAAATACCACACAAGCTTTCTTTTTAATTAAGGTCAAATTTGCCCCTCACTTAACATTTCAAATGTTGAAATGCTGGGGTTCAAAATCACTATTATACCATTTTTTTTCTATTGAAAAAGTACATGTTTTAGCAGAACAGACTGTACAAGTATTTACAACCAATGCAATTTGAATATTTCAAATATCAATAGTGGGGTAGCCTGAGTAATGTCATGTCCTAATCTCCAGAATATGGGGATATGTTATCTTACATAGAAAAAGGAACTTTGCAGGTATGATTAAGTTAAGGATTCTGAGAATGGGTCATTTTTCCTGGATTATCCTGTGGGCCCAATATAATCACAGGATCCTTGTAAGAGGCAGGCAGAAGAGGCAGACTCAGAGAAGCAGATGTGACAACAGAAACCAGGGTCAGAGGAATGCATGGTCACAAATCAAGAAATGTGAGTGATCTCTGTAAATTGGAAAAGGCAAGAGAAATGATTCTGCCCTTGAGACTACAAAAGGAACACAGTCCTGTCAACTGTTTTATAACCTCTGATTTCCAGAACTGTAACAGAATAAAATTGTGTTGTAAATTTATAGTCATTTGTTATAGCAGCAATAGAAAACCAATACAAATAGTAAATCCACCATCTTTGGGTCATTATTATTTCATCTATCTTATTTACCATCATCATCTCTGCAATTTTACAACTGGGGAAGCATCACCCAACTTTTTCCTGTGGGTATACTAACTTTGGAGTTTACCAGTACTGTCTCATAACAGATATACATGTACTCAAATATTGAAAGAATAAAGTCATAAATAATAAACAAAAAGGCCTTATTTGAATATTTAACAAAAATTGAATAAATTATTATCAAAACCAACCAAACACAATAACTTTGAGTCAGATCCGACTCATAGTGACCCCTCCTTGGGTTTCTGAGGTAGTATCTCTACGGAAGTAGATTGCCCATTCTTCTTTCTGAGGACTGGCTGGTGGGTTTGAACCACCAGACTTCTGGTTAGCAAATCAAATGTCATAGGCACTATGCCACTAGAGCCTTACACAACCTTTATAAATTCTCAGGTTAAACAATTTCTATATTAGATCAGAAAGCACTGAAAATACAACAGAGAATGAGCTGCCTCATCAGAGTAGAACCAACCTTAATAATACGGATAAAGTAAAGCCTTCAGTACATCCTTTTGCTGATGTGGCATATCTCAGATTGCAGAGAACTAGCTGCAAACATCCATTAATAATTGGAATATGGAACACATGAAGTATGAATTTAGGAAAATTGGAAGTTGTCAAAATTGAAGTGGAAGGCATAAATGCCAGGAATTAGTGAGCTGAAACAGACTGGTTTTGGCCATTTTGAATCAGACAACCATATGGTCTATTATGTCAGGAAAGACAATTTGAGGAGGGATATCGTGGCATTCATCATCGCAAAGGATGTTTCAAGATCTGTCCTGAAGTACAATGCTGTCAGTGATAGAATAATATGTATATACCTACAAGGAAAACCAGCTAATATGACCATGATACAGATTTACGCACCCACCACCAAAGTTAAAGATGATGAAAATGAAGAATTTTATCTACTGCTGCAGTCTGAAAATGACCGAACATGAAATCAAGATGTGCTAATTATCACTGGCGACTGGAATACAAAAGTTGGAAACAAGGAAGAATCACCAGTAGTTGGAAAATTTGGCCTTAGTGAGAGAAATAAAGCTGGAGATTGCATGATAGAATTTTGCAAGACCAATGACTTATTCATTGCAAATACGTTTTTTCGACATGTGGACTTTTCCAGATGGAGTATACAGGAATCAGACTGACTACATCTGTGGCAAGAGGCAATGGAGAAGTTCAATATATTCAGGCAAAAAAGGCCAGGAGCTGATTGTGGAACAGATCATCAACTGCTCATATGCAAGTTCAAGTTGAAGTTGAACACAATTAAAAAAAAGTCCACAAGAGCCAAAATGTGACTTTGAATATATCTCTCCTGAATTTAGAGACCAGCTAAAGAATAGATTTGATGCATTAAACACCAATGACTGAAAACAGAAGAATTGTGGGTCTAAAGAATAGATTTGATACATTGAACACCAATAACTGAAAAACAGAAGAATTGTGAGATGACATCAAGAACATCATTAATGAAGATGCAATGGAAGACAGAATTAATGAGACTGAAGACAAATACTTGAACACTTCTTTGGAAAGGGATCAATCAGAAAAAAAAAAAAAAAATCAAAACAAAATGAAGAAAGCCTAAGGTTCATGTGGGATATCACCAAAAAGAATAATGTACCTGTCATTGGAATTCAAGAACAAGAAGAGAAAAATAAAACCACTGACTAAATTGTCCAAGATTTGTTGAAAGAAAACTTCCCTAATATGATGAAAGGTGAGAATATATTCATTCAGGAAGCCCAACGAACCCCAAAAAAGATTTTCCCAAAGGAAAATCACCAAGGCACCTCATTATCAAACTCATCAAAACCAAAGACAAAGAAAGAATCTTGAAAGCTGCATGGGGAAAAAAAAAAAAAAAAGTTACTTACAAAGGACAACCAGTAAGAATAAGCTCTGATTTCTCAGTAGAAACCATGCAAGTGAGAAAGCAATGGGATGGCATATATAAAACCTTGAAAGAGAAAAATTTTCAACCAAGAACTACATGCTGAGCAAAATTGTTGATCAAATATGATAGTGAAATTAGGAGATTTCCAGATAAGTATAAACTAAGGGATTAGTTAAAACCAGATCAACCTTATAAGAGATACTAAAGGTAGTCCTTTGAATAGGTAACTAAAAATAGCAAATAAAAACTGACCATTAATGCACAAGATGACATAGCCCAGAAACCACAGCTATGGACATATCCAAAGTAAAATAAGCTTACAAGATTGTAAACAGGAAACAAGAGACATCAACTGGCAAGTGAGAACAACTACAAACCAAAAAGAGGGAAAATACTGTGTAGTTACAGAACTTTTAAAGGGTGAGGAAATCAAGAGAGTTGCAAGATAGAATAGACTGTTTTAAACTCAGAGAGAAAATTACAAATCACAGGGTAACCTCAAAGAAAAATGATAAACCTTCATATCAAATTAAAAAAAAAAAAAAAAGGACAAGCACAAATATTCAGCAAATACTAAAAAAACAGCAACAAAGGAAGTGATAACATGATTCCTAAACATAATGAGCTCAGCATGGAAAATAATATGGAACAAAGAAACCAGGGACACACTTAACAAAATGACAGCAACCAATTCATACTTGTCAATAATTATACTGACTGTTAATGGATTAAATGCACCACTGAAGAGACAGAGAGTTGCAGATTGGGTAAGAAAACAAAGCCCATCAATATGCTTTCTACAAGAGACATACCTTAGAGAAAAAGACAAAAATAGACTAAAAATCAAAGGATGGAAAAAGATATATCAAGCAAATGGCAACCATAAACGAACAGGAGTGGCAATGCTAATTTCTGATCAAATTGACTTTAAGGCAAAAATCACCATATGAGACAAGGAAGGACATTATATAATCATTAAAGGATCAACTGAACATAAAGATATAACCGTAATAAATATCTATGGACCCAGTGAAAGAGCCCCAAAACACATAAATCAGACTTTAAAAGAGTTGAAAATTCAAATAGATAACTCCACAGTCATAATGGGAGACATTAATACACCATTTTCAATGAAAGATAGAATAACTGGAAAGAAACTCAACAAAGATACAGAAGCGCTAAACAATGCAATCCACCAATTTAACCTTATAGACATCTACAGAGTGTTTCACCCAACCATAGCACAATATACACTTTTTCCAGTGCACATGTAATATTTTCCATGATAAACCATATGTTAGGCCATAAAGCAAGCCTTAATAAATTTAAAAACATTGAAATACTGCAAAGCGTCTTCTCAGATCATCATGCTATCAAATTAGAAATTAACAATAGGAAGATCAATGGAAAAAGATTAAACACATGGAAACTGAACAACATCCTCCTTAATAAAGACTGGGTAGGAGAAGAAAGAAATATTGAAATATAAAAATTCCTTTAATCAAACGAGAATGAAAACACAACATACCAAAATCTTTGGGACACAGCAAAAGCAGTTATCAGAGGCCAATTTATAGCAATCAATGCACACATCAAGAAAGAAAAAAGAGCCAAAATCAACACTTTAAACAACATCTCCAACAATTAGAAAAAGAATAGCAAGAAAAGCCTACAACCACCAGAAGAAAGGAAATAATAAAGATATGAGCAGAAATCAATGAAACAGAAACTAGAAGGGCTATAGAAAAATATCAGTAAGACCAGAACTTGGTTTTTTGAAAAGATCAATAAAATTGACAAACCAATGGCAAATTTAACATAGGAAAAGAGGAAGAGAATACAAATAACACAAATAAGAAACAAAATGGGTGATATCAACACAGAATGAACTGAAATAAAAAAGGTAATATCAGGATACTATGAAGAACTGTACTGCAACAAATTTGAAAATCTGGAAGAAATGGACAGATTTCTAGAAACACATCACTTACCTAAACTAACACAGACTGATGTGGAAAAGTTGAACAGACCCATAACAAAAGAAGAAACTGAACAAGTCATAAAAAAAATTATCAACAAAAAAACGTCCTGGCCCAGATGGTTTCACCAGAGAATCTTACCAAACATTCAGAGAAGAACTGATACCAATCCTACTCAAACTATTACAAAACACAGAAAAGGAAGGAATCCTCCCTAATTCATTTTATGAAGGAAGCATAACCTTGATACCAAAACCAGGCAAAGATATCACTCAAAAGGAAAACTACAGACCAAAATAACTCATGAATATAGATACAAAAATCTTCAACAAAATCCTAGCCAATAGACTGTAACAACATATCAAGAAAATCATTCATCATGACCAAGTGAGATTCATATCAGGTATGCAATGATGGTTCAACATTAGAGAAACAATCAACGTCATCCACCACATAAATAAAACCAAGGAGAAGAACCACATGACCATATCAATTGATACAGAAAAGGCATTTGATAAAATCCAACACCTAGTCCTGAACAAAATTCTCAGCAAGATAGCAATAAAAGGGACAATCCTCAACATAATAAAGAGCTTCTATGCAAAACCAACAGGCAACATCGTACATCATACTCAGTAGAGAGAAACTGAAACCATTCCTCTTGCTAACAGGAACCAGAGAAGGATGCCCTCTATCACCACTTCTATTCAACATTATACTGGAAGTCCTAGCCAGGGCCATAAGGCAAGAAAGGGAAATCAAAGACATCCAGATTGGCAAGGAAGAAGTCAAACTATCTCTATTTGCTGATGATATGATCTTATTCCAAAAAATGCCAAGAGACTCAGTCAAAAATCTACTGAAACTAGTTGAGAGATTTAGCATCATGGCAAGATACAATATCAACATCCAAAAATCAGTTGGATTCCTCTACACAAAGAGACTTCAGCAAAGAGGTTGTTGAAAAAGAAATAAGGAAACCAATACCATTTACAATAGCTACCAAAAAATTAAAATACTTGACAATAATTCTTACCAGGGACACAAAAGACCTGTACAAAGAAAACTATAAAAAAAAACTACTTCAAAAAACCATAAGAGATGTACATAAATGGAAGAACATCCCCTGCTCATGGTAGGAAGATTGAACATTGTGAAAATGTCAGTTCTAACCAAAGCAATCTATACATTCAATGCAATTCTAATATAGGTCCCATCAACATTTTTTAAGGATATGGAAAAAAAACAATGACTAACTTTATATGGAGAGGAAAGAGACCTTGGATAAGCAAAGCACTACTGAAGAAGAACAACAAAGTAGGAGGTCTCACACTGCCAGATCTCAAAACCTACTATGCAGCCACAGTAATCAAAACTGCCTGGTATTGGTTCAACAATAGACACCTTGACCAATGGAATAGAATTGAGAACCCAGAAATAGATTCATTGACCTATGGTCACCTGATCCTTCATAAAGGGCCAAAATCCATTAAATGGAGAAGAGAATGTTTGTTTAATAAATGGTGCTGGCAAAACTGGGTATCCATTTGCAGAAAAATGAAACAAGATCTGCACCCCACACCATACACAAAAACTACCTCCAGATGGATCAAAGACTTAAATGTGAAACCTAAAACAATAGAGTGCCTCAAGGAAACTCTAAGGGCAAATTTAGGGGTCCTGATATATGGTATAGATAGACTATCAAGCATAACTCAAAATGCACAAAGAGCAGAAGAGAAACTAGATGAATGGAAACTTCTAAAAATTAAATTTTTATGTGCTTCTAAAGACTACTACAAAAGGGTCAAAAGAGAACCTACAGATTGGGAAAAAAATATTTGGCAATGACATATCTGACAAGGGACTTATCTCTAGAATTTATAGAAAACCCCAACACCTCGATAACAAAAAGACAAATAATCCAATTAAAAAATGGGCACAAGACATGAATAGACATTTCACCAGGGAGGATATTTAGGCGGCCAACAAACATATGAAGAAATGCTCATGATCATTAGCCATTAGAGAGATGCAAATCAAAACAACAATGAGATACCATCTTATACTAGTACTTGTACCAGCAGCAAAGTTCAACAAGACAGAAAATAACAAATGATGGTGAGGATGTGGAGAGATTGGGACTCTCATACATTGCTGGTGGGACTGTAAAATGGTTCAACCACTATGGAAAGCAGTATGGCGATTCCTTCAAAAGTTGGAATTAGAAATACCATTTGACCCAGCCATTCCATTACTAGGTATATATTCTAGAGAAGTGAGAGGCATGACAAGAACAGATATATGCACACTCATGTTCATCACAGTACTATTTACAATAGCCAAAGATGGAAGCAACTGAGGAATGGGCAACCAAACTATGGTACATACACATAATGGAATACTGTTCAACCCTAAAGAATAACATAGAATCTGCAAAACACTGCATAACATGGATGAACTAGGAGGATATTTTGCTGAGTGAAATAAGTCAATCACGGAAGGACAAATATTATATTAGTCCATTATTGTAAAAGTCAAGGAAAGGTTTCTATATGGAAGGAAAATTTCTTTGGTGGTTACCAGGGGTGGGAGGAGAGGGGAGGCAACACTGTTAGATAGGTAGAGAAAAGTATTGATTTGGGTAAAGAGAAAAGCAATGTACCAAATGTGAGTGATCAACATGGTACCCCTGATGAAGAGGAAGACAGAAAGGGGTACATGGGAGGTGCAGAGAACAAAGATGAACCCTTTTGCACAAACAGTACTGCGTTATCAGTGAAGGCAAACATGGGTATTGTTGTTGTTATGTGCTGTTGAATCAAACTCGACTCACAGTGACCCCTCATTGGGTTGCCGAGGCAGTATCACTATGGAAGTAGATTGCCCAACCTTCCTTCCAAGGAGTAGCTGGTGGGTTTGAACCGCCAGCCTTCTGGTTAGCAATCAAGTGCCAAAAGGGAAGAACATGCTCAGCATTTCTCAAGCTGAAAGAACTGAGGAAAATATTTAAGGCTCAAGTGGTAATATTAAAAGATTCTGTAGGCAAAATGTTGAATGAAGCAGGAAGCATCAAAAGAAGATGGAAGGAATACACAGAGTCACTGTATCAAAAAGAACTAATTGACCTTCATCCTTTTCAGAAGGTGGCATATGTTGAAGAACCAATGTTATTAAAGGAAGAGGTCGAAGCTGCACTGAAGGAATTGTCAAGGAACAAGGCTCTAGGAATTGACATAATACCCATTGAGATGTTTCAACAAATGGATGCCCCCCTAGAGGCATCATTCAGTTATGCCAAGAGATTTGGATGAGAGCTACCTAGACCACTGACTAGAAGAGATCCATCTTTGTACCCATTCTGAAGAAAGATGATCCTACAGAATGTGGAAATTATCAAATAATATCATTAATATTGCATGTAATTAAAATCTTACTGAAGATAATTCAAAAATGGTTGCTGCAGTATATTGACAGGATTTCCAGAAATGTGAGCTGAATTCAGAAGAGGACATGGAACAAGGGATATCATTGCTGATGTCAGATGGATCTTGGGTCAAAGTAAAATATACCAGAAAGATGTTTACTTGTGTTTTATTGACTATGCAAAAGCATTTGATTGTGGGTATTATAACAAAATTGTGGATAACATTAAGAATTGGAATTCCAGAACACCTAGTTGTACTCATAAGGAACCTGTACATAGGCTGTATGTACAAGAACATACATACATAGAACCTGTACATAGGCTGTTGTTCAAACAGAACATGGGTACACTGCATGGTTTAAAATCAAGAAGGGAGTGTATCAGGGTTGTATCCTTTCATCATACTTATTCAATCTATATGCTGAGCAAATAATCTAGGAAGCTGGTTGTTCTGGTTACCTAGTGCCACTCTGACAGGAATATACCACAAATGGGATGGCCTTAACAGACAGGAGTTTATTCTTTTAGAGTTTGGAGGCTTTAAGTCCAAGTTAAAAGTGCCAGGCTCTAGGGGTTGGGTGAAAGCCCCTCAACCTTTGGGTCCAGCTCTGCCTTCTGCTTCTAGCCCACTGGAGTTAGAGGTGTTTCTACACTCAGATAGCTGCTGGCTGCTAAGGCTGAGAAGCCCAAGGTTGACAAATAAAAAGACACAGTCCCGATGTTACCAAACCATACAGCAGGCCATTAATTCAAGTTCATTGTAAGTCCCAAGGTCGGCAGAGCATGGCATGCTGCTGAACAATGACAGGGCTACATGCAGGGTCCAAGCATGCCATATGCTAGAGACCATTCTCAAGGCTTCTCCTTACATATAGGAAGCAGACCACATTCCAAAGGCAGCTACTCAGCTGCTTGTGGTAGATCTCACCATGGATTAATAGCCAGTCTCATCATGGGGAATAACTACCACCAGCTGCCCAGCCACTCAACTAGGCCCAGCCAAGCTGACACACAAACATAACTGCCACACTGTGCGATATGAAGAAGAACGTGGCAGGATTGTAGGAAGAATAATTTACAACCTGTGATACACTGATGACACAACTTTGCTTGCTTAAAGTGAGGATGACTTGAAGCACTTACTGATGAAATTGAAGAATACAGTCTGCCATATGGATTACATACCAAAATAAAGAAAACAAAAGTCTTCATAATTGGACAGCATCACGATAAATGGAGAAAAGATTGAAGTTGTCAAAGACTTCACATTGCTTTGTTCTACAATGGACGTCAGTGGAAGCAGAAGTCAGGACATTAGATGATGTATGTTGTTGTTGTTGTTGTTATTTACCATCGAGTCGGATCCAACTCATAGCAACCCCTCCTGGGTTTCCGAGGTGGTATTACTATGGAAGTAGATTGCCCCATCTTCCTTCCGAGGAGTGACTGGCCAGTTTGAACCACCAGCCTTCTGGTTAGCAGTCAAGTGCCTTAGGCATTATCCTACCAGAGGACATATAACACTGGGCAAATTGACTGCAAAGGATCTCTTTCAAGATCAGAAGAGCAAAGATATCTCCTTGAAGATTAAGGTGCGCCTGACACAAGCCATGATATTTTCAGTCACCTCATATGCATGTGAGGGCTGGACAATGAATAAGGAAGACCAAAGAAGAATTGTGCTTTTGAGTTGTGGTGCTGGCGAAGAATGCTGAAAGTACCACGGACGGTTAAAAGAACTAATAAATCTGCCCTGGAGGAAGTGCAGCCGGAATGCTCCTTAGAAGCTAGAATGGCCAGATTTCGTCTCACCTACTTCAGTCATGATATCAGAAGGGACCATTCCCTGGAGAAGGATGTCATGTGTGGTAAGGTGGAGGATTCACGAAGGAGCGGAAGGCCTTCAACGAGATGGATTGACACAGTGGCTGCAGCGATGGGCTCAAGTATAGCAGGGATTGTGGAGCTGGGCGGGACCAGGCAGTGTTTCGTTCTGTTGTGCATAGGGTCACTATGAGTCTGAGAGGACTCAAGGGCACATAATAACAACAACAACAAGATGCCTTCTTGTTCTAATGTCCTTTATTTTTAATTGTTTCTCAACACAAAGTGTTTGTCTGAAAGTTTGAAAATTAAGATGTGAAAGTTGAAAACACAAAATTTTTGAAGAGAAATTCTCCTACCTTTACACAGAGAGGTTCTGCAGTTATTGCAACCAATTCATAATTCTTTCTGAGAGTTCAGAGTCTGAGTCAGCTGCAGCTAAGCTTTGGCCCCTGGCATCGCACCAGGAAGAGGTGATCAAGAGATCTTGTCCTGAGCCTCAATGTCCAGAGCTCCCTGACAAAGAAAGGAAGGAAGAAGTGACTGTTACGGAGAAATTGGGTGGATAAGTGAAAGAGGATTATGCTATAATAACAATGAGGATTGGATTTCATAAAATCCTCAGTTCATAAGTTCATGGCTGGAAACAAGGCTCCCCTCTGTACCCCACACCCAAAACAGTTCAGCAGAGTTTTGAAAAGCAAGTCAACGTTTATACCTCTGGTTTCTCTGCCTGGTATGTAACTGCAGTCCACTCGGACAATGGAGAAGGCACAGTGTGGCCTGGCGATGTGGAAAAGCAGCTGCCCACCTGGTGGGACTTAATAAATACACAGAGCTTTCCGGCAGCATCATCCAAAAGGAGGAGGCAGGGGGTATGACCCATCTCTAGTGCCTGTGATGGATGAAATAAAATGGGGAGACAAGTCAAATCCTGGGGAAAAATAAAAACAAAATGAGCCTCGACAAAAAGAGGTCAGAAGGGTGTTCCAAAAAACACCCCCAACACACGTTTACAGTTTAGTGGTTTCAGCATTTAATGATGTCAGAGGTTGTTTCACAGGTTACCTGGCAGAGGGAGAAAGCTTGTGATTCTGGTAATAACAACCATATTGCTCTCCTCAGGAAACATAGCCCCAAGATTCCTCCCAAGAGTAGCAGAGAATCTGGCTGCTGAGAACTATCCTGGGAGCAGCATGAAGCAAATGAAGACATCATAGTCACAGAAATCTGGAGGAGGCCACATGATTCCAAATGTGTGAGATGGGGTACTCTCTGTTTCTTGCTGCAGGATGAACTTCTGAAAAAACAGTTACCATTGGACCAATTCCAGCTCACGGTGACTCCTTGTGTGTCAGAGTAGATGTGTGCTCTATGGGCTTTTAATTGCTGGTTTTTTAGAAGTAGAACAACAGGCCTTACTTCTGAGGTAGCTCTGGGTAGACCCGAACCTCCAACCTTTCAGTTAACAGCCAAGTACACTGACCGTTTGCACAACTTAGGAATTCCTAAAGAAGTCCTGGAGCAGAGATAAGCCACAGAACTGTAACCCATCAGGAGACTCAGGCACTAGCCCAGTATTGCTTACTACATGACTAGGGACAAATTCTTTCTTCTCTCTGGGTATCACCACATCTGTAAAACTGTAAAAGGAAGAGGTTTAATACTGGCATAAGGCCTTTCTAACTCCACAGTTCTAATCTGTTTTAATAATTTGATATATTGGCTTCTTTCTAAAAGCTAACATGAAGTTGCCTGCAGTAAATCTCTAGGCTCCCCTGCTGGGATATATTATTTCATGTTGTTCTCCTTGTTGTGAAAAGCATAACACAGAGTACAAATGCCTATCCTCAAAGGCAAGCTGTGTCACTGTCTGAACATAGAAAATAGGAGTTCACCTTGGGCTTTTTCTAGTGATTCAATGTTTTATTAGTTAGTATTTATTAATACTTTCTAATCAGACACTGTGGTTAGTATACTTTTTGTTTGGTCCTCAAGGAGTAAGGTGGAGTAATTTATTATTGAGATGTTCTTTGTACACAGAATAGGAATAATTCACTGTTCATAAGTGTTCCAAGGACACTAAAAAAATGGCATATTATCTGTGAGGACAGAGAAAGTGGAACTAATATAGAAATGCAACACTGTTGTTTATCGCAATTTTCTTTGTCCTTATTCTTATTGCTTTTCTGACTCATATTTTATTATTATACACTGGGTGATGCAAACGTTAAGTGCTCAAGTACTAGCCTGAAGAGAAGCCTGATGACCTAAATCATAGCCTTGAAAACCTGATGGAGCAGTTCTATACCACCTACCTGGAGTGTTCATGAGTCAGAATTGACCGGACAGCAACTAACAACAACTTGAACTGTAATACATTGAAGCTGTTATTTTCAGCTGCCACAGAGACAGCTCAGCCTCAAGATGACCCCAGGCAAAACAGAACAAAATGTTGCCAGATCCTGTGCCATCTTTACAGGGACACTATTTGCCATGATCCACAGGGGTTTTGTTGGGCTAATTTTCACCAGGTCTTTCATCCCAGTCTGACTTCATTTATCTGGAAGTTCTACTAAAGTATATCCACCATGGATGACCCTGCGGGTATTTGAAATACTAATGGCAAATCTTCCAACATCATAGCATCACAAAAGCCACCACAGTATGACAAACTGACAGATGAGTGGTAGAATAAATTGATAGGGCTGTATTAAAATTTAGCACTACAATTGTTTTATTGGAGATTATTTTCTTCATATTTCTAAATTTATTTATATTTTAAATGGATTTTATGTTATATGTTATAACGTATAAATTCATATAAATTCCCATATTTTCATTATGAATGGACTTAATGAGCAATATAGAATGTTCCTTGTTGGCTCTCTAAATGCTTTTTACCTTAATTTCTACTTTATCTGATACCAACTTCGGCTACCAACTTCTTTTGCTTTGTTTCCCTGATATGTAGTTACCTGCCATTTAAACTTTAGCCCTTTTGTGTTATTTTTCCTTGGCTAGTGTCTTATCATCATTTAATTTTAATTTAAGCCAAACCAAGTGATTTTTTTTTCCCTTGTAACATAAATCTGTTATATGTACTCTTATTTCTGTCATCTTATCTTACACTTTCTTTTCTTTTCTCTTTTTTTTTCTGTTTTCTTGCCATCTCTTTCAACCAGGAAGTTTTCTCCTTTTATTTATTACTTTTTATGCCCACAATATTTTACCACTTTTTCTTCTAGGAATTTTGATAGTAAATAGAGTAGTTCTTCAAGATACATTTCCCATATCTCTTAATCACTTCTTAACATTTTCTTTTTCTTTTTTCTTAGAGTTCTGGAAGATTGTTTCAAGGTCTTCTCTCCTCATTAATTGTTTTGTATAACATGAAATCAGCCATTCACTGTTCCAAAAATTATTTTTAATTGTATGACAAAGTACTTCATCTAAAGTACTTACTTGCCTTGATTTGCTCCTTTTAATGATGAGTCTAATTGCATAGTCTTAAACTCCACAGGGAGTTTAAGAATATTCATTAAGTACTTTCTAAACTGTTATTTTTCCCCCAGTAAAATTATTTTGAAGCAAGCAGTTCTGAATCGTTAAAGAATTTGGCAGCCACCCTCCCAACATGCAGAGGGCTCCTAAAGGTCTGCAGTTTTATCCCTGTAGTCACCTCACAAAAGGAAATCTCCCCTTCTTTGTTTCACTGCCAGTGTTCACCTCTCAGCTTTAAAAATTCATAGAAGTTATCTGAAATCTATTCCTACTTGCTCCTCTCCTCAAGTCTCTTTGGTTGAAAGAGACTGAAAATCCAGCTCAAACTTGATTAAGGATTATCACACAGAAAGCAGCAGAAAGGATGAAGTTAAAACAGTGACTTCACTGATAACCAAGCTCTAGCATCTGAGGGCTTTCTCAGGACTCCTGTTTAATACTGTAGTAACACGATTAGGAGTCAGATTGCTTGAGTCCAAATTATGACTACACCATTTGTTAACATATGACCTCTCACCTCGTTTTCTCCATCCATAAAATAGTTGGATTACCAGTACCTCCCCCATTAAATTTTTGCATGGATGAAATAAGGCACTGTATGCATATTACAGTGTCTAGCACATAATACGCTTGACAATGTTACCTAATATTGGCTCATATTCAGATAGGATTTAAATCGGGATTTGTGAGAACCTGATCTGTGTTGCTCTAAGTGGAAACTTTAACAGAAGAAACTTCATACAAATAATAATAATAATAAAATGCACTGATGTCAAGTCAGACCCGACTCATAGCGACCCCTCCTTGGGTTTCTGAGGCAGTATCACTACAGAAGTAGATTGCCCAACCTTCCTTCTGAGGAGTGGCTGGTGGGTTTGAACTGCCAGCTTTCTGGTTAGTAGTCAAATGCCTTAGGCACTACGCCACTAGAGCTTCTCATACAAATAAAAGAAATCTAAAAATCAACCCAACAAAAAATTACCAATTCAGAGAACTTGAACAGCATCTTGAGAAGACAGAATAGAGAAGGAAAAAAAAAGTCATATCTCAGTTACTGCTTGAAGCTTCATTACAGCCCAGATGATGGAAACGGGATCCCAGATCAGGTCTCTGATAGATGTGACCACTTCCATCAGGAACTAACTCTACACCTCCTTGTGTTACTGATGGGGAACCAATATTGTCTCCTCATGGAGCACCCCACTGGCGGTGCTCCTTCCTCACTTCAGGTATTCAGAAGAGATCTGCCAGGATTTTCTCTCATTTATTCCTGGTTTTAATCAGAGCACTTTTCTTGAAAGTGACAAAAATCTAAATCAAACTTTATCAAGTAGATGGCACATAGCCCAAATGATAGAGGTAAAATGTTGTTGTTGTTTGCCGTCCAGTCGGCCTCGACTCATAGCGACACCTCCTTGGGTTTCCGAGGCAGTATCACTACGGAAGTAGGATCGTCCAACCTTCCTTCCGAGGAGTGGCTGGTGGGTTTGAACCGCCAGCCTTCTGGTGAGCAGTCAAGTGGCTTAGGCACTATGAAATAGGGGCTTCATAAACAACCAGACCCAGGGACTCAACATCCCGAGGGCTTTCCCAACTCTGCTTCTCTTGTGTGTACCTTTTATCTCTTTTACAAGCTCTCTCATCAGAAGCATTATTGTGGAGAGTTCCAAGATACTTTATTCTGTACCCGACAAACTGTCAGCTCCTGGTAATAAATCATAAACAACTACTTTGATTGACATTTCTCATTCAAATCCTGAAATAATCATTGAAACCAAGAGAATGGGGAGCTGGAATAGAAAAGAAGCATCTCCTCTAAAGAAGGGGAAGCTGTTTGGAGAAGAAAGACACTAAATGATAACTGTACCTCCTTCCTATGCTATCTCAGTTGGCACATCTAAAGGGCTGAAATTCAAAGTATCTGACAAACAATACAACTTGAGCAATAAGAATGGACATTAGCCATCATATTAAACAGGGTCCTGACCATCAATCTAGTGTGCCAAGTACAAGCATGTTATTTCCTGAATAGTGGAGAGACTAAGGGGTTCCCAGAAGAGGGAACAACCAGGATAGCATGAGGGCATTCAAGAAGCTCAGGGAAGTGGCTCTCTACCAACCAATATGAATGTATTTCAATATGTTCATGATTAGTTTAGTCATTCTACTATGTACCACAAGCTACATCTGAGATTCCACTGACACTGCATCTAACAGAATTCTCCAGGAGTCTAGCATGTTAACAGCATACTTTGCTTGTCATTCATGCTGATAAAATTTGTTTGCCCTTTTTTTTTTGCATATTCTTTTGATATTTCAAGGTAATTTTAGAGGGAATAATTACCAGTTTTGGTGTGAACAGCTTGCCTAGAAAACATCTAGGACTATTAAAATCTCTTGTTTTTCACTAAAACCAAACTTTGCGGATGCCTAGGAATTTGGGAAGCTAGTCTGATGCCTGCATCTCAATGTATCTGTTACCAGGAACAGAGTTCAACATTTGAGAGCAAGTATTCTTTGTATTACAATCTAGAGAATTGAATCCTACATATCCAATGTTGTTGCCTCTAAAATCTAGTAGAAACTCAGACACGGGTCTTTTAAGGTTTTGTTGTATTTATTTTGACATTGTTATTTCATCATCTTGCTTGAGATTTACCAAAACTAAAAACCAGAACTTAATATTCCTTATAACCCACTAATTGTTCTACAGACAAACCTTTCTGTTCCTTCCTAATCTAAATTGGATGAAGACCAATTGGAATAAAGCAGTGAGCTCTATCAACCTGATTAAACCCTCCGGCCACACACATACATTCCCTCCTCATTCCCCAAATGACTACATACTTTAAAGAAAAAAGACCACAACTAATATCTCTAAGATAGTTCAACTTGTTTTAAAAATATAATATCCTTTCCTGGGGTCATTGTCTTTGTTTCTCTGTCTCTTTCAGAGCTATCAGGATTCTCTGAATTTTTTCTCATAAAGATATCTTCAACATGAAGACGACTTGATTTTATTTTTTCCCTTTTCAGTGTGTTGTATACTGTTGAAGATTACGTTTTGAAGCAATTTAAAAAAATAGCCTTTGTTAGCAAAATCTTGAGGTGCTTTTAGGTTATTTCAGGCATATGTGGAATTCCTATTTAAAAAACAGAAAAAGAAGAAGAAAAAAGAAGAACGCTAAGATACTTTAGGAAGCATGTGAATTAAAGGAGGAAAGAATACCACATCCTTAGAGAAAGCATTACCCAGGTCTTCCCTTGCCCATGATGCTTTGGCCACGAGTTTTCAATGATAACTGTTGGTCCCTTACCAGACCTGTCTTCAGTGAAGTGACCAAAAGGCTGACTTCAAGGTCTTTCCCTAACACACTTCAGGGGGGAGGCTTGCTGAAGATTGTGCTACTCCAGAGAGTATTCTCTGTGGTTTTAGAGCACAGATGCAACCACCACAAGACTCTTCAGCTAAGCCTAATGGGTTCAATATCTCACACAGTTATCCAATCTTTAAATATTGCTGTATAATTTAGAGAGCAGTTGGAGCTTTTTTTTTTTTTTTT
>NW_006921645.1:690168-698733 GCF_000298275.1 Orycteropus afer afer
ACCTTCCTTCCGAGGAGTGGCTGGTGGGTTTGAACCACCAACCTTCTGGTTAGCAGTCAAGTGCCTTAGGCACTATGCTACCAGAGCTCCTATACATACCCATTAGCACATATCATGTTTCTTTTTATGCTTTTTCACAATCTGATATTGCCTTCTTCTACTTACTGAAACACTAATAATGTAGAATCTGTACAAAAAACAATATAGACCTAGGTAAATCATAGTGTACAACAATTGACAACAGCTCTCTTTATCATCATCTCCTTGTTGTTTTTGTTATCTGCTGTCCAGTCAGTTCCCATCTCATGGCAATACCATGCACAACAGAATGAAACACACTGCTCAGTCCTGTCTCCTCACCATAATTGCTTGCAGATTGAACTGTGGTGAGACACTGAGTTTTCAGTGGCTGATTTTCAGAAGTAGATCACAAGGCCTTTAATCTCATCCATGTTAGTCTGGAATCTCTGCTGAAATCCATTCAGCATCAAAGCAATACACAAGCCTCCATTGAGAGATGGATCCTGGCTTCACTGGAGGTGCATTGACCAGGAATCCAATCCAGGTGTCCTGGAGGGAAGGTGTGAATTCTACCACTGCATCACCAATGTCTCCACCATTACCACCATCAGAGTCACAATTATCATCCTCAAGATGTTACTTTCAATGCCACCTCTTCTGTGAAAATGTTCCTGAATTTCTAGTAGGAATTAATTGTATCACCCCTGATATTTAGTGCTTCTTTGTCTCTTCTCAAGTTTTTATTCACTTTGCATTATATTTGATTTATTATTGTTGCTGTTTTTTATGGATAAGTTTACTCCTTAGTGTATACTCTTCCTGAAAGCAGAAATCATGTCTGATTTTTTTAGAATCATCATCCACATCCTAATTTGACTTTATGCTTTTCTTTAATAGGCACTTGGTACATATTAGTGAATTTGTTTGGTCATGAGTAATAAGATTCTCTTATTTTGTTGATGTTTTAATATGTGATCTGGGTTCTTGATTTAGCTGTACTGCATCTCATATACTATAAGTTCTTTTTTCAAGGTTATCCATGCTTACATTTTCAAATATTTATTTCAAAATGTGATTCTGATATTGTTACATTAATATTTTCAATCAGTGTTATAATCTAGTTATTTTGGAATGAATTTCATGCTGTTCTTCATAGTGTGCTTTCCTTTGGGGTCCAGGCAGAAATAAAAGGCTAGGCTGCCCTTGATATTTTCACAGGATATCCTCTGACCCCTAAATTAATTTGAGTATACTGTAGGAAGCAGTAAAGGGTTTGTTTGGGTTTCAAATCCCAAAACCTGACCCCTTACTCTCAGCTCCACGCTATACAGGAAATTTCTAACAGTAAATCAAGAGCCAAAAGTGCATTTATGACAGAGCCAGAAAAAAGGAAAGCAAAGACTGGGAATGGCCAATGGGGGTCATTTTCATTGTAATTTAAATATAATCTGTCAGCAGAGAAGAAATCTACCCATTGGTTACACCTGTGTAATTCTTTACAAGAAAATTCAGCCTTACCTTTATCCTCAGCCATTTCAAAATGGTCTCTCACTTCCTGGAATTAAAGGTACAAAGACAATATGTGCTGCTTCCCATAGGCATTAATTACCCAAATTCCAGACCCATGTTTTTATACCCTCTCTACCTCTCTCCAGGAGCTCTGGTGGCATAGTACCTAAGGCATTTGACTGCTAACCAGAAGGCTGGTGGTTCAAACTCACAAGCCACTCCTCAGAAGGAAGGTTGGGCAATCTACTTCTGTAGTGATACCACCTCAGAAACCCAAGGAGGGGTCACTAGGAGTGGGATCCGACTCCATGGCAGTGTGTTGCGTTGTTATCTCTCTCCAATTTCCCAATTTAGATCTCAGTTCTATGCTGTTGATCTTTCAAATATGTCATTTAGATCCAACCTGGTTAACCTCCAGACCACACTTGACTGTGCAGATCATAACAAATTATTGATAACATCATAAGAATGGGGATCCCAGAACACTTAATAGTGCTCATGAAGAACCTGTATATAGACCAAGAGGCAGTTGCTCAAACAAAACAAGGGAATACTGTATGGTTTTAAATCAGGAAATGTGTGTATCAAGGTTGCATCCTCTCATCATGAGTATTCAATCTATATACTGAGAAATAATCTAAGAAGCCAGAATCAACAAAGACTAATGTTGCATCAAGATTGGAAGAAGACTCATTAAAATCTTGCAATTTGAAGATGACACAACCTTGCTTAATGAAAGCAAAGATGATTTGAAGAACTTGTTGAAGAAGATCAAAGACCATTCTTAGTATAGATTGCACCTCAATATAAAGGAAACAAAAATCCTTCCCACTAGACTAATAAGCAACATCATGATAAACAGAGCAAATATTGAAGTTGTCAAGGATTTCATTTTACTTGTGTCCATAATCAATGTTCATGAAAACAGCAGTAAAGAAATCAAATGACATACTGCTCTTGGCAAATCTGCTTCAATAGACATCTTTAAATGTTAAAGAGGAAAAATGTCACTTTGATGACCAAGGTGTGCCTGACCCAACCATGGTATTTACAGTTTGATCCATTTGATGCATTTGGTGTTGGTGACAAATACTGAAAATACTATGGACTGCCAGAAAAAAATGAACAAATCTGGTTTTGTACAGCCAATATTCTCTTTAGAAATGAGAATGGCAAGACTTCATCTCATATACTTTGAGCATGTTATCAGGAAGGACTAGTCTCTGGAGGAGGATATCATGCTTGGTAAAGCACAGGGTCAGCAAAATGAAGATCTTAAGTGAGAAGGATTGACAGTATGGCTGCAACTATGGGGTGAAACACAGCAGTGGTTCTGAGAGTGGTGCGGAAACAAGTAGTATTTCATTCTATTGTATACAGGGTCACTATGAGTTGGAACAGACTCCACATCACCTAAGAACAACAACAAAGCTAATCTAGATTTTCCTAATAGAATTTCTGATAATTTGGACAGAAGGAAGGATAAAGTTTATCTTTACAATGGCTACTTGAAAAATAAATTTGTAGTATAAATTAGCATGTCATCTGTATAAAAACCAAAACCAAACTCACTGCTGTTGAGTCAGTTTGAATCATAGCAACCCCTCCTTGGGTTTCCAAGGTGGTATCTCTACTGAGATAGATCTAGTTTACTAAAAACAACATCTTTTAAAACATTAAGAAGAACTTTTTGTATACTTCTTTAGTATCCTTTTAATAAATATTTTTATTATACCTATGTAGCCTTAAAGGCATCTTAAATTGTCAAAAATCCTGCTTCCTGATTCCAAGAAGTGTGGTTTCACTGGTTGTTTAATGATTACTAAACTTTACCTCTCCCTTTGACCTACTTCATTTCAGTGATAAAAGTAAAAATGAGTTTCCACTGCACAACATCAAAATCAACTTCTATTTTCTGCTTTAAATTCATATATAAATAGCACTGCAACACTCAGGACTCTCCTAAGTTAAATATAAGAGCAGCAGCAGTAGGATCTTGAGCCCATGTATTTTGGACAATTCATGTAACCTGTTCCTTGCTACTTTTCACCTGAAAAAGGGTTAATGATAACTGTGTCTAGACTCCAGCATGTCCAGCCATGTGAACTCAGAAGCATTTCCCTTTGTCCAAACCTTAAAAACTGGATAGCTGAGTTCCAAAGAGTAAATTCTTACTCCCTGGTTATTGCCAGGTGAGCATAACTGGCTAAGAAACCTTCCTAGAATTAGGTTTTACCTTTTACCCCAAACTGCTGTCCACACCTCTTAAGTTGACTGATGAGGTTCTTATTATCCCAATTGCCATCAGCAAATAGTACCAAATTATTGCTACATCTAGCACAACGTGGGAGTAATTTGGAGAATTCTAGGCCACAAACTCATACAGACATTATCGAACAGGGGGAAAATGCTGTGGTTTGATGCTTCATGTGGCATTAATTAAAAACAACCTGCTTTTCTATAAATGGAACTGCACTGCCAACTTACACTCCTCTACAATTTCCAGTGAAACCAGAAAAAAAAAAGGGGGCTCTGCTCCTTTAACATCACAGAAACCACCAGTAATTCACTCCAAGCACAGAATTCCAAAGAATCGGTTCTTAATTATTCTGTGCAGGGAAGACATATTCCCATGCAAGTTACCACATGAGTGATAACCCAGCATTGCACTATCCCACTCAATCTACCGTAATATTCACACAAGCAAGGGACTCCAGTCTTAGGGAAACCAACAACTCCTTGGAAGTCTATCACCTATTACCAAATTACTTTGACCTAGAGGTTGCCTTTCAGGATATATTTATTATATTAGGAAGGATTTCCTTGGCAAAAGGGTGCTCATCACAAATTGTTCATTTGCACTCATGCCTACACACCTTAATATTAAACAAGACCTTGTTGTTGTTGTTATGTGCTGTAGTCAGACCTGACGCATAGCGACCCCTCCTTGGGTTTCTGAGGTGGTAAACCCACCAGCCACTCCTTGGAAGGAAGATGGGGCAATCTATTTCCATAGTGATATTGCCTCGGAAATCCAAGGAGGTGTCGCTATGAGTCGGATCCAACTCGATGGCACAAAACAACATCACTACAGAAGTAAATTGCTCAATCTTCCTTCCGAGGAATGGCTGGTGGGTTTGAACCACCCGCCTTCTGGTTAGCAGTCAAATGCCTTAGGCACTATGCTACCAGATTTCCTAAACAAGACCTTGTTGTTGTTGTTGTTATTTGCCATGGAGTCGGCCCCGACTCATAGCGACCCCTCCTTGGGTTTCCGAGGCAGTATCACTACGGAAGTAGGAATGCCCAACCTTCCTTCCGAGGAGTGGCTGGTGGGTTTGAATCGCCAGCCTTCTGGTTAGCAGTCAAGTGCCTTAGGCACTATGCTACCAGAGCTCCTAAACAAGACCTTAGGAATGTTGATTTAATGTTTTAGGCCTGTGTTTTCTCATCCACTGGAAGGAGATTAAAGAAAAAAAAAAATCTCTGCTCACTTTACAAGGTTATTGTAAAATAAATAGGCATTATTGATAAACAGCAAGTCAAAAAGTGCTGCAAGGAAAGCAAGTTGCAATGCTGTCTTTGCACAAATGACTGCCTCATTCTTACCATCTTCCACTAGTCCCAAATTCCCCTTTGACATTTTCTCAGACACAAGCATGTAATGTACACTGATAAGTGAATGTTGCCAGATATGGATGTTAAAAGAAAGGGAAAAAGAGCATTTAAAAGTGATTATTAACCATAGAGCCAATATACTTTGCATATTTCAAGAGAGGGGTAAATTGCTTTCTACATCAATCGATCAAGATGAAAATGTGAATATATTTCAACAAATGCTGTTTAGTGTTGCCTTCAAGTAGAGATATAGAAATAATAGTGCACACATACCCACAGCAGTGAGATATTGTTATTACTAGGCAGAAATTTGTTATAGTGGATATTAAGGTGAAAAAAAAAGTAAGAAAATGGTAAACTGAGGCTGTGTATGAAAGGGTATGAAGAAGGTCAACCTTTATGGTTTGTCATGGGAGTTATAATTTGTGAGTCTATTGTAGTTGAGCTTGTTATTTCTAGCACTGTAACTGTATGTCCATCACTTTTGCTCACATCTAGAAGCCACTCTGTGACATGACCCAGCAGTCTATCACTATTGATGGTTTGGACATCAGTGGTTTCATGTTTCCAATGATTCTTGACTGGTAGAACTGAGGCAAGAGAAAGTAAACAACAGAAATAAGTCTTGGGTGGTTGTCTTGAGGGCTGATGATGCATAATAGTGTTTGAATTCAGAAAAGGTCAGAATTATAAGTACTCTGAGAGAGTTTATAATCCAAATTCCTCATTTGTCTTTGCCCAGATAGAGGCATTGTGGTCCAGAAATGGGAAAAGGCTTGCTAAAGTTCATAAAGCAAATGAATGAGAA
Organism: Orycteropus afer afer; assembly: GCF_000298275.1. NCBI lineage: Eukaryota > Metazoa > Chordata > Mammalia > Tubulidentata > Orycteropodidae > Orycteropus > Orycteropus afer. The sequence goes on from NW_006921645.1 coordinate 696,125, forward strand.
ACCTGGTATGAGTCCATCAAATAAGCCTTGCTCACTTCACAAATAAGACGAGGAATCACCATTGTCTTTCCAAAGATTGATCCTAGAGCCAAACTGAAGTTGTCTAACATTATTGTTACTCAATTTGGTAATTGATAATTTAAAATACATCATTCAAAAGGAAAATTAATGAAAAATAAAATATTCACATCTCTAGTTCTTTTTTTTCTTTTTTTTTTTCCTGTCCTAGAACTTTTGATGTACACTAAGGGCAAATGCTCAGTATTTCAGATTTCTAATACAGTTAGTGATGTTTTATATATTTCTGAGAATTCTTGGTTTGTAGTGGTAAAATAATCCTAGTTTCCCCACTTTAATTTTTTAATAATTTTCAAGCATGGAATAAATTTGATGCATTTAACACTAATGACTGAACAGTGTGGAAGAGTTGTAGGATGATATCAAGGACATCCTACATGAGGAAAGTAGTGTTGTTGTTGCTGTTGTTAGGTGCTGTCGAGTCATCTCCCACTCATAGTAACCCTCTATACAACAGAATGAAACACTGCCTGGTCCTGTACCAGCCTCATAAACCTCCTCACTATAACTGAGCCTATCCTTCCAGCCACTGTGTCAATCCATCTTGTTGAAGCACTTCCCCCTTTTTCATTGACCATCCATTTTACCAAGCATGATATCCTTCTTCAAGGAATGGTCTCTTTTGACAACATGACCAAAGTAGGTCAAATGAAATCTGGCCATTCTTACTTCAAAGGAGTATTCTAGTTGCACTTCTTCCAGAACAGACTTGGTAGTTTGTTTGGCAGTCCATGGTACATTCAGTATTATTCACCAACATCACTACTTGGAAGCATCAACTCTTCTTCAGTCTTCCTTACTCATTGTCTAGCTCTCACATGCATATGAGGTGATTGAAAATACCATGGCTTGCATTAGGCACACCCTAGTCTTCAAAGAAACATCTTTGCTCTTCAACACTTTAAAAAGGTCTTTTGCAGCAGATTCACCCAGAGCAATACATCATCTGATGTCTTGACTGTTGTTTCCATTGGTGTCAATGGGGGAACCAAGTAATATGAAATCTTAGACAACTTCAATCTTTTCTCCATTTATTGTGATGCTGCTTATTGGTCCAGTTGTAAGGATTTTTGTTTTCTTTATGTTGAGATATAATCCATAATGCAGACTGTAGTCTTCAATCTTCATCAGTAAGTGCTTCAACTCATCCTCACTTTCAGCAAGCAAGCATGTGTCATCTGCATATTGCAGGTTTTTAATGACTCTTCCTCCAATCCTGATGCCAAGTTCTTCTTCATATAGTCCAGCTTCTTGGATTATTTGCTCAGCATACAGACTAACTGGCAGACAGTTTTTTGGAGGGCCAGAACTTGTAGGAATGGCCAGGAAGTGAGAGTGGAGCAATTTGGAACAGCTAAGGGAGACAAGCTCACCTATCAGTTTGTCCTCCTCTGGTGGCTTGTGTGTTGCTGTGAAGCTGCAGGCTGTGCTACTAGTGTTTCAAGTGCCAACAGGATTAGGCATGGTGGACAGGTTTCACCACTGCTTCCAGCCTAAGACAGACTCAGAAGGAAGAGGACCTCCACTTCTCAAAACACTGGCCAGTGAAAACCTTATGAATAACACTGAAACACTGTCTGATATATTACTGAAAAAATAGCTCTGAAACATTATCTGATATAGCACCAGAGGATGAGCACTTCAGGTCAGAAGGCACTCAAAATATGACTAAGAAAGAGCTGTCCCCTCAGAACAGAGCCAACCTTAATGATGTGGATAGAGTAAAGCTTCCAGGACCTCGATTTGCTGATGTGGCACAACTCAAGATAAGAAGAAACAGCTGCAAATATCCATTAATAATCAGAACATGGAATCTATGAGGTATGAATCTAGAAAAATTGGAAGCTGTCAAAAATGAAATGGAAAGCATAAATATTGATATCCTAGACATTAATGTGCTGAAATGGACTGGTCTTGGCCATTTGGAATCAGAAAACTGTATGATCTAGTATGCCGGGAATGACAAATTGAAGAGGAATGACTTGGCATTCATCATCACAAAGAATGTTCAAGATCCATCCTGGAGTACAATGCTGTCAGTGACAGAATAATATCCACACATCTAAGAGGAAGACCAGTTAATATTACTATTTGAATTAACACACCAGCCACCAAAGCCAAAGATGAGGAAATGGAAGATTTTTACCAACTTCTGCAGTCTAAAATTGACCAAACATGCGATTAAGATGTGTTAATTATCACTGGTGATTGGAATGCAAAAGTTGGAAATAAAGATATCACAGGTAGTTGGAAAATATGCCCTTTGCAACAGAAATAATGCTGGAGATCACATGACAGAATTTTGCAAGACCAATGACTTATTCATTGAAAATACCTTTTTTCAACAATGCAAACAGCCATTATACACATGGACTTAACCACACAGAGTACACAGGAATCAGATTGGCTACATCGGTGGTGACATGTAGATGTGAGTTTTGAGGCTGAGTCTCTGGTGTTTAAAACCCAGAGAGATGTACCTGGTGCACAGGTAACAGCCCAGCTTATAGACTGAGACAGACTAGGAAGAA
>NW_006921645.1:701508-723754 GCF_000298275.1 Orycteropus afer afer
TTTTGGTCATGTTGTAAGAAGGGACCATTCCCTGGAGAAGGATGTCATGCTTGGTAAGGTGGAGGGTCGACAAAAGAGGGGGAGGCCTTCAACAAGATGAATTGATACAGCGGCTGCAATGATGAGCTCAAGTATAGCATGGATTGTGGGGCTGTCGTGCGATCGGGCAGTGTTTCATTCTGCTGTGTATGGGGTCGCTATGAGTCAGAAACGACTCGATGGCACTTAAGAACAACAACAACACATCTGTGGCAAGAGGCAATGGAAAAGCTCAATATCTTCAGCCAAAACAAGGGCAGGGGCTGATTGTGGAACAGACCATGAACTGCTCAGATACAAGTTCAAGTTGAAACTGAAGAGAATTAAAACAACTCCATGAGAGCCAAAATATGACCTTGATTCATGAATTCAGAGACCATCTAAAGAACAGATTTGATGTATTGAAGACCACTGACCAAAAACCAGAGGAATTGTGGGATGACATCAAGAACATCATCCATGAAGAAAGCAAAAGGGCATTGAAAGACAGAAAAGGAAAGAAGACCAAAGTGGATGTCAGAAGAGACTCTGAAACTTGCCCCAGAACAAAGGGTAACTAAAGCAAATGAAAGAATTATCCATGAAGAAAGCAAGAGAATTGAACAGAACATTTCAAAAAGTAGCTCAAGAAGACAAAATCAACTATTATAATGAAATGTACCAAGAGTTGGTGTTAGAAAACCAAAAGGGAAGAACACACTCAGCATTTCTCAAGCTAAAAGAAGTGAGTAAAAAAATTAAGCCTCAAATTAGAATATTGAAAGATTCTATGGGAAATATGTTAAATGATTTAGGAAACATCAAAAGAAGATGGCTGGAATACACAGAGTCACTGTACCAAAAAGAGCTAGTAGATGACCATCCATTTCAGGATGTGGCATATGATCAAGAACCAATGGTACTGAAGGAAGAAATCAAAGCTGCACTGAAGAAATAGGTGAAAAACAAGACTCTAAAAATTGACTGAACACCCACTGAGATGTTTCAACAAATGGATGCCCCGCTGGAGGCATTCACTCTGGTATGCAAAGAGATTTGGAAGACAGCTACCTGGCCAACTGACTGGAAGAGATCCATATTTGTACTCATTCCAAAGAAAGATAATCCCTCAGAATGTGGAAATTATTGAACAATATGATTGATATCACACTGCTCTCGTTACCTAGTGCTGCTCTGACAAGAAACATACCACAAATGGGATGGCCTTAACAAATGGAAGTTTATTCTTACAATTTGGAGGCTTTAAGTCCAAGTTCAAAGTGCCAGGCTCTAGAAGCTGAGTAAAAGCCCCTCAACCTTGGGGACCAGCTCTGCCTCCTGCTCCCAGCCCACTGGAGCTAGAGGCTTTTCTTCACTCAGACAGCTGCTGGCTGCTGAAGCTGAGAAACCCCAAGGTTGACAAGTAAAAAGGCACAGTCCTGATGTTACCACACAGCAGGCCATTGACTTGAGTCCATTGTAAGTCCCAAGGTCAGCAGAGCACAGCAGGCTGCTGAGCAACAACACAGATACATGCAGGGTCCAAGTGTGCCATAGGCTAGAGACCATTACCAAGACTTCTCCTTAAATACAGGAAGCAGACCATATTCCCAAAGGCAGTTACTCAGCTGCTTGTGGTAGATCCCACCATGGAGCTGATTGCCAGTCTCATCATGGGGAATAACTACCACCGGCTGCCCAGCCACTCAACCAGGCCTAGCCAAGTTGACACACAAGCATAACTACCACACACATGCAAGTAAAATCTTACTGAAAATTATTCAAAAATGGTTGCAGCAGTATAGATTGGCAGAGAACTTTCAGAAATGCAAGATGGATTCAGAAGGAGTTGTGGAGTGAGGGATATCATAGCTGATGTAAGATGGATTTTGACACAAAGCAAAGAATACCAGAAAGATGTTTACTTGTGTTTCATTTACAGTGCAAAGGCATTTGATTATGTGGATCATGACAAATTATGGATAACTGTGAGAAGAATGGGAATTCCATAACACTTAATTAAGCACTCATGAAGAACCTGTACATAGACCAGGAGGCTGTCACTTGAACAGAACAAGGGAACACTACATGGTTTAAAATCAAGAAGGGAGTGTGTCAGGGTTGTATCCTTTCCCCATACTTATTCAGTCTATATGCTGGGCAAATAATCTGAGAAGCTGGACCATATGAAGAAAAACATGGCATCAGGGTTGGAGAAACAATTATTAACAACCTGAGATATGCTGATGATACAACTTTGCTTGCTGAAAGTGAGGATGACTTGAAGTGCTTACTGATGAAAATTGAAGAACACAGTCTGCAGTATGGATTACATCTCAATATAAAGAAGACAAAAATCCTCACAACTGGACCAATAAGCAGCATCACCATAAATGGAGAAAAGATTGAGGTTGTCAAAGAATTCACATTGCTTGGTTCCACAGTTGACGCCAATGGAAGCAGCAGTCAGAACATTAGATGACGTATAGCACTGGGCAGGTTGGCTGTGAAGGAACTGTTTCAAGTGCTGAGGAGAAAGGATGTCTCCTTGAGGACTAAGGTGCACCTGACACAGGCCATGATATTTCCAATCACCTTGTATACATGTGAGAGCTGGACAATGAATAAGGAAGACGGAAGAAGAGTTGATGCTTTCGAGTTGTGGTGCTGGGAAAGAATGCTGAAAGTACTATGGACTGTTAAAAGAACTTACATATCTGTCCTGGAAGAAGTGCAGCCAAGATGCTCCTTGGAAGTGAGAATGGCCAGACTTCACTTCACCTACTTTGGTCATGTTGTCAGAGGGGACCAATCCCTGGAGAAGAATGTCACACTTGGTAAGGCGGAGGGTCAAATGAAAGAGGGGAAGGCCTTCGACAAGATGAATTGACACAGTGGCTGTGACAATGGGCTCAAGTATAGCAAGAATCATGGAGCTGGCGTGGGATTGGGCAACGGCATCTAACAGCAATATGTCTTTTCGAGCTGCTCTTTAAAGTCTTCTGTTCAGCTCTTTTATCTTATCATTTCTTCTATTTGCTTTACTTACTCTTTATTCAAGGGCAAGTTTCAGAGTTTCTTCTGACATCCATTTCAGTCTTTTCTTCCTTTCTTGTCCTTTTAATGACCTTTTGCTGTCTTTATGGATGATGTCATCCCACAATTCCTCTGCTTTTCAGTCATTGGTGTTCAATGCATCAAATCTCTTCTTCAGATAGTCTCTAAATTCAGGAAAGATATAATTAAGGTTATATTTTTGCTCTTATGGAGTTGTTTTAATTATCTTCAGTTTCGACTTGGACTTGCATACGAATAGTTGATGGTCTTTTCCACAGTCATCTCTTGGCCGTGTTTTGGCTAAAGATATTGAGTCTCTCCTTTGCCTCTTGTCACCGATGTAGTCAATCTCATTCCTGTGTACTTCACCTGACAAAATCCATGTGTACAGCTGCCATTTGTGTTGTTGTAGAAAGTATTTACAATGAATAAGTCATTGGTCTTGCAAAATTCTATCATGTAATGTCTAGGAATAGTTCTATCACAAAGGGCATATTTTCCAACTACCTGTGATATTCTTTGTTTCCAACTTTTGCATTTCAATCACCAGCAATAATCAACACATCTTGATTGCATGTTTGGTCAATTTTAGACTGCAGAAGTTGGTAAAAATCTTCAATTTCCTCATCTTTGGTTTTGGTCATTGGTGTGTAAATTTGAGTAGTAATACTATGAACTGGCCTTCCTTGTAGGTGTATGGATATTATCTTATCATGAACTGCATTGTACTTCAGAATAGATCTTGAGACATTCTTTTTGATGATGAATGCCATGCCATTCCTCTTCAATTTGTCCTTCATGGCATAGTAGGCCACATGGTTATCTGATTCAAAATGGCCAGAACCAGTCCATTTCAGCTCACTAATGCCTAAGATATCAATCTTTATGTGTTCTATTTCATTTTTGACCACTTCCAATTTTCTTAGATTCATACTTTGTGTATTCTATGCTCTGATTACTAATGGATGTTTGCAGCTGTTTCTTCTCATTTTGAGTTGTGCCACATCAGCAAATGGAGGTCTTGAAAGCTTTACTCCATCCACATCATTAATGTCATCTCTACTCAGAGGAGGCAGCTCTTTCCTAGTCACATTTTGAGTGCCTTCCAACATGAAGGTCTCATCTTTCATCATTATATCAGACAATGTTTCAGGGCTATTCATAAAGTTTTCCAGTAATATATCAGACAGTGTTTCATTGCTATTCATAAGGTTTCCACTGGTCAATTCTTTGAGAAGTGGATGACCTCTTCCCTCTTCCAAGTCTGTCTCAGTCTGGAGGTGCCACTGAAACCTGTCTATGATGGGTCACCCTGCTGGTATTTGTTATACCATTGGCATAGCCTCCAGCCTCACAGAAATATGCAAGACACCAAAATATGACAAACTGACAGACAAGTGGTCGGAAGAAAGCAATAGTTCATTAAAAAAAGAAAGAAAGAAAAGATTAAAATGAGTGTCAGAATAAACTCTGAAATTTGCTTTTGAACATAGATTAGCTAAAGTAAATGGAAGAAGTAATGAAGTAAAAGAGCTTAATGAATGGTTAACAAATGGTTACTTAACAAATGGTTACTCTAGAAGTCTCCTTGACAACTAATGTGTGCCTGACACAAGCCTTGGTATTTTCAATCACCTCATGTGCATGTGAGAGCTGGACAATGAATAAGGAAGATGGAAGAAGAGTGGATGCTTTTGAGTTGTGGTGCTGTCAAAGAATGCTGAAAGTACCATGGACTGCTAAAAGAACTAACAAATCTGTCCTGGAAGAAGTGTAGCTGGAAAACTCCTCAGAAGCAAGAATGGCCAGGCTTTGTCTCACCTATTTTGGTCATGTTATAAGAAGGATCCATTTCCTGGAGAAGGATATCATGCTGGTAAAGTGGAAAGTCAACTACAGAGGGGAAGGTCCTCAACAAAATGGATTGATACAATGGCTACAAAGATGGGCTCAAGGTACAGCCAGAATCATGGAGCTGGCACAGGACTGGGAAGTGTTTCATTCTGCTGTGAATGGTGTTGCCATGGATCAGAGACAATTCAATGGCACCTAACATCAACAACAAACTTGTGTATAATTTAGAGTAATCTCCCTATTTGATTATAGATTTCTGGCCATTCTATTCATTCCCTCAAGTTACTTTGATTTTTTTATAAACTTAAATTCATTTCCATTAGTATTACCTACCTTGTCTCTTTAGCTATTTTATATCCCCTTTTCAACTACACTAGGAACTAGGTGCACAGTGGTTTAAAGCATTTGGCTGCTAACCCAAAGGTTGGGGGTTTGAACTCACCAACTTCCCTTCAGGAGAAAGATGTGGCAGTCTGCTTCCATAACAATTTACAGCCTTAAAAACACTATGGGACAGTTCTACTCTGTCCTACAGGGTTGCTGAGTTGGAATCAGGTTGACAGCAATGGGTTTGGTTTTGGGTTCAATTACACACTACTTATACACTTTAGAGGGAGCTCTGGTAGCATAGTGGCTAAGACACTTGCCTGCTAACCAGACTGCTGGTGGTTCAAACCACCAGCCACTCCTTGGAAGGAAGGTTGGGCAATCCTACTTCCATAGTGATACTGCCTCGGAAACCCAAGGAGGAGTCGCTATGAGTCGGGGCCGACTTGACGGCACACAACAACAACAACAACAATACACTTTAGAAGCTCTTATGTAACTCCACTGCAACAATATATTGCCATAATGTGATAATGTACTTTTTTTCATTCTAAAACTTGAGGCTCTAGTGATAAGTATGTTGTTGTTGTTGTTGTTATGTGCCTTCGAGTCAAACCCAACTCATAGTGACCCCTACTTGGGTTTCCGAGGCAGTATCACTACGGAAGTAGATTGCTTCATCATCCTTCCGAGGAGTGGCTGGTGGGTTTGAACTGCCAGCCTTCTGGTTAGCAGTCAAGTGCCTTAGGCACTACCCCACCAGAGCTCCCAGTGATAAGTATAAACAACCTTAATAAAGATTTTGGGGTGAGCTGCAACTGAGCTTTTAAATTTATTGGCATTAAAAATATAAATAAATGAAGAGAAGTAAATGTGACTACCAACGAGTCTGCTGAGTGAAGGGAAGAGTGACAGCTGGACACTTAGGGATTCCCATTCCCTTCCTACTAGCTTGGGGACAGGAACCTACAGCACACATTAAGCTGAAAAGCAAATATCAATCTAGATATATTTTGGGAATTCTGAGATGACAGAGGTAAATTACATAAATTAAATATGTGATGTAATGAAAATTAAGTCTTGATTTTCTATATTGATAAAAATGTCAGTAGCTAATGCTGTTTAGTAAGAGTCAGACACCATTCTAAGTGCTTGGTATGTATTAAGTCATTTAATCCTCCAAACAGCGCTACAAGGACTATGCTAGCCTGTATTTCACAGATGAAGGAAGCAAGATACAGATCAGTTTAATTCTCGCACAAAGTCATACACCTAAGTATTTTACGTGCAGGGAGACGGACTACAGACCAATTTCTTCCATTGTCTTGAAGATTTATGCTGAACCCTCATGTCTGAGCAGCAGTTTTAACATGAAAGGTCACTGGGTGAAAAATTCACAGCCTGTATGGGAAAGAACATTTCCTAAGCAAATATGAGACCTCCCATTTGTAACTACACTTTGCTCTATATGAGAGTCCTGACTCTTTAGCCCATTTTCAGGATGAAGATGGCAGGAGGGCTGTGTGCAAGTGCACTGCCCAGGGGCTCTTCCCCTGTAGCCTGAGGTGAACTCTGAGATGGAGGTGCAGGTTCTCACTCCTACAGAAGGGCCTGATTTTAGCCAGAGAGTTCACGGGAAGCTCACAGAGATTTCACAGCCACCTCTTCCGATGTAAGCAAAGGGCACTGTTGTTTGTTTTCATGAGAACTGAGCCAGAGGAGCAGAAGGTGTTTCCAATGAAGTCCCACCTGCATCATGTTAAGGAAAACGCAGGAACCATGTCTTTGAACTTCAGCCACCAATGACTGTTTGTTTTCCATGCGAGTAATTGAAAAGTAGCCTGTGAATATCTGTAGTCCACAGTGGGCTAAAGATCACTGCTGCCCCCTGCCACAGCAGACAGACACCATGATGGGGTCAGTCACCTAGGTGCAGAAGGCTTCAAATTCCCAAAGCCAAGACTCTAAGTAACGATGAAGCCCAGCCTCCTTCTCTTTCAGAGATCCCTGGGCTCCACATCTCTCTTGACTGCTTGACACCCAGTATCGGATTACCTGATAAAGGGAGGTAAGCACGGGCTAAATTGCACTTACTTACTGGTTTGTAGTGAACAGTTTCACATGTTTTTCACCACATCATTATGTGGAATTTTTCACTACAGATTAATAAGTAAGCATAAGTAAGTGTGCTTATTGGGTAATCCACTTCTGTTGACACCTAACTCCTTTCTCAGGAAGGTCAATAGAAAGGATGTCCTCATCCTGTTTTGCTGCCTCCCAGGGGAACCTCAGAAATGTTGAGATGATGTCTGAGGGATGTCTTGAGGACCAGTTGTCCAGAATCAGAAGGAAATCAAAGAACTTGTCCAGGAAAGGGTCAAGAGGCAAAGCCTTATCTGATCTCTCCCCACCACTCCTGCTCCCTCATTCCCTTAACAGAGCCCACAATTCCATTCTACTGAATCATATAGGTAGACTCCAAAATAGCCTTCTTCTTCTTTCTTTTTTTTTTTTATACCTTTTATATTATCTTAGAGTTAAGCCTAGGACCCAGAGAAGATAACTGGTAGTTCAAATGACAGTAGATATTAACGGGTGGCTTCAACCTTATTCAGTGTCCCTGGATGGCACAAAGAGTTAAGCACCATGAGTTGGAATCAACTCAATGACAAAGGGTTTAACCTTATTGTCTTTGTCCCCTATGGATATGTCTAATTTTAAAAAGAGGTGACACGAGACAGGAGATGTTTAACTGGAAAGACAGCTTTGTTAGTGCTGGGATTTCTGATATGGTGATCCTTTGACAATGATTTGGGGGCACAGTAATCTGTTCCATTGTCCTCTGATCACCCACACATGTGATTGCCCACAAAAACTCCAGTGCTTATGTTAACTCCCCTATGACTCAGGCTGAGTTGTTAAACGTTGAAAGAACTCTGTAGCAAATCAGAACCATGAGAAGTGCCCTGGGATGCTTCTGCATGGTTTAACCAGTCACAGTGGAGCCAGAGGACCAGAATTTGAGTCTGAGGTCAGCCATTTAACAGTTCAGCTATCTTGAAGTATTAAAACCCTGAGCCCCTGTTCTAATGTAATGTGGTGATGCTAACAAAGAAGTCTGCCTCAATTTCATTGTGAAGATCCAGTGAAATACTGGAAAATGTTTTGTGAACTATAAGCGATGCACAAATATATACATTGGTGTTATTACAAGATGTCAAACAAGACATTACAAAGTTCATGGGAGATGTAGTTTATGTAAATATTCATTCTCAGTAACTTTCACTCCTCAGGTCAGCAGCACTGCATTTAAATTAATATCTCTAAGACTAGCACTATGTTATATTCCATGGGAAATATATCACCAGAAACCTCTTTGGCAGAGTCCCCCACCATTGTCCCACCATTTTTGATAAAGACTCCCCTGTTTCTGTCTCCAGTACTCCTGCCCTCATGTCAAAGCCACTTCTTACACCAAATCTGCGGCTGGAAGTGACATACTGCATGTTTGTATCATCCCAAAGTGGGCCTTGGGACATATTCTCCCACAAAGACAATGGGCCAGTGGTGTTCACAGGTCATGGCCCCTGTGGAATGCAGTAGATTCTCCTTCTGTGGGTTCCCTGAAGAACCCCCACACAGCACTTAGCCGTGACTAAACCTCTGCTCTGGTAGCACAGTGGCTAAAGCACTTGACTGCTAACCAGAAAGCTGGCGATTCAAACCCACCAGCCACTCCTCGGAAGGAAGGTTGGGCAATCCTACTTCCGTAGTGATAACTGCCTCGGAAACCCAAGGAGGGGTCGCTATGAGTCAGGGCCGACTCGATGGCACATAACAACAACAACAACAACAAACCTCTGCATGCTCACACACACTTAATTCCTTGTGAGAAGAGTCTGTATTCTGCTCATATGTGCATCTGCAATGTCTATGTAGAACCTGGCACAAAACTACCCACAAAAATGTTTGTACAACAAACAAATGAACAAACTACATCATAGGCTAAATATGTTTTGAAAGTTTAGCCTGAGAACAAAATCTTATATGCTACCCTCATAACTGTTTTTACCTGGTTAAGCTAGAAGTAGAAATAGTTTTTCTAAAAAATGACAAAATATATATGCATGTACATTGTGTTTGTATACAATTATGCAAGCATGGAGAAAATTAGGGAAAAAAATATACTAGGTTATTAACATGGGTTAAAGGGTGTGAGGGGTCAGGGAAAGAATGAGAGAGAGTAGGAGGAGAGAGGAGAGAGCCAAATAATGGAACCAAACCCAAACCCACTGCTGCCAATAGATTCTGACTCACAGCAACCCTATAAGGCCGACTAGAACTGCTCCATAGGGTGTCCAAGGCCATAAATCTTTACAGAAACAGACTGCTCCATCTTTCTATCATGAAGTGGATGGCGGGTTCAAACCACTGACCTTTTGGTTAAGAGTTAAACATTTCACATACTACACCATCAGTGCTCCTTCAAGTGATGGGAAGGGATAATAAAAACAAAATCAATAATATTGACAATACAATCACATTTATTTGATTTATGTAAAATTATATATATATATATATATATATATATATACATATATATGTATGTGTGTATGTGTATATATATGTGTGTGTGTATATATACATGGGAGCTCTGGTAGCATAATGCCTAAGGCACTTGACTGTTAACCAGAAGGCTGGCGATTCAAACCCACCAACCACTCCTCGGAAGGAAGGTTGGGCAATCTACTTCCATAGTGATCCTGCCTCAGAAACCCAAGGAGGGTTCACTATGAGTCAGGTCTGACTCGATGGCACATAACAACATCAACAACACACACACACACATATATAAAACCACCAGTTGCCATCAAGTTGATTCTGACCCATGGTGAACCCATGCATATCAGAGTAAAATTGTACACAGAGCTTTCAACAGCTGATTTTTCAGAAATAGATCACCAGACCTCTCTTCCTTAGTTCCACCTCTCACCATTGTCCCATGTCCTTTAGGAGAGACTCCCTTTTTCTGCCCCCGGTGGTCTCTTCCAAGGCACATCTGGGTAGACTAAAACCTCCAAACTTTTGTTTAGCAGCTGAACTTGTTAATCATTTATTTGTTCCACCATTACTCTCTCTCTCTCTCTCTCTCTCTCTCTCTCTCTCTATATATATATATATATATATATATCATTAGCTACAAGGAGTTCTGGTAGCATAATGCCTAAGGCTCTTGACTGCTAACCAGAAGGTTGGTGGTTCAAACCCACCAGCCATTCCTTGGAAGGAAGATTAGACAATCTACTTCCATAGTGATACCACCTCAGAAACCCAAGGAGGGGTAGCTATGAGTCGAATCCAACTCAGTGGCAAATAACAACAACAATCATTGAGTCAGTCCCCAACTCATGGCAACTTCATATACAATGAAACAAAATGCTGCTCAGTCCTGCACCATACCCATGATCAGATCATGGGTTGGACCATGGTGATCCACAGGGTTTTCACTGGTTAATTTTTTGATCTTAAGCTTTTCTTCCCTGTCTGTTTTTATATGGAAGCTCCACTAAAACCTGTCTAGCATCATATTCTTGATGTTGTTATTAACTGCCATCAAATCAGTTCCTACTTATGGTGACCCCATATGTGCAGAAGTAATCCATAGGGTTTTAAGGCTGTTACCTTTCAGAAGCAGATCACCAGGCCTGTCTTCTGAGGCACCTCTGGGTAGATTCAAACTGCCAACCTTGCAACTAGTAGTCAAGTGCTTAACCGTTTGCATCACCCAGGGTTGGTGTTAACCATCATAGCAACACACAAGCCTCCACGGATAGATAGGTGGTGGCTATGCATGAAATGCATTGGCTAGGAATCAAACCTGGTCAATTCCGTGGAAGGCAAGAATTCTACCACTGAATCACCACTGCCTATATGCACATAAATATGTAGTAAAAATTAAGAGTGAATAGGAAGCAATTAAAAAGATAACACTTCCTTAGTCCTTCTAGTCTTTACAGAAAGTCTAAAAGGGGAATGCAATGTTCTTGTACAGGCCACCTAAGAAATCAGAATTAACCCAACTGAGAAGATAAGATGAATATTCCCAAGCACAAATGCTCAGAAATTAAACCAGACCAGGAAACCAAGGGACAATTTTAAAGAAGCAGTGATGCTTAGACCTGGGTGCTCCCTTAAAGAACTGAGGCCCAGGCTGTTGGCTTTGTAGATGTTAGGCTTTCCCACTATCGTGTCCAACTGCAGCTGAGGATAGGTCCAAATAAAATGGTTCACACAGCTATGCCTGCATCATATGAGCTGAACTAATATCAACAATTACATCAGGAAAAATGTGTTTACCTTGGTTTCCTGCCACAGAAAATGGGTCCAAAATGATGTTGAACATACGCCTTCATTCCTGCTTCTATTAGAAGAACAAATAATTTAACAGGTGGGACTCAGAATTCCATGCTTTTTTTTTTTTCTTTCCCTTACTGTGGAGTATTAAACATTATGCTTTTGGTGAATGGAATCTGGAACCCTTCTTAAAAACCTTGGTGAGCTTTATTTATTTTGCAAAAGCCCCCTTAATGCTCACATTTGCAGTGAGCTGGAAAGGCATGGTGAGTCCAATCACACTGGATGTTCACATGTTATCAGTACAATATGTTGCTTCAACTAAGAAACCAAATTCCCTAAGTCCTCCAAGAATTGATCCAGACAGCGAAAAGAGAGGAAATCCATTCTACTTTAACAAGGCAATTGGTCCAGACTTCATGCAATATCATTTCAGTCTAGAATTTTCACCATCACTGCCAAAAACATCAAACAGAAACATTACATGACTTTCACTCAGTTTTCATTCTCCAAAGAATAACCATCTTATTTCAGGCTTGGGCAGAAAGAAAGGAATTAAGAGAGATGGGTTGAAGGGAAAGGTGGAGCATTTAACTGTTTCTCACTGTCTGATGCCTCAGAGTCATGACCATTATTAACAAAAAGTTAAGAAAAGTTTGAGATTGGGAAAACCAGAAGTTTTTCTGTGTATCAAATGCTCCATCTTTTAAACTAATAATTTTCCATTATATTCCTCGGGGAATATCACTTGCTTTTTCTTTTCCACCCCACTTATTTGTCTGATGTAATTATTTAATGAATTACTCAGGAAACTGTGATGTTTATACTAGATATCATATAGAAAGTATCCCAATGATCCACATAATTTAGGAGGAAAAAAAAAAAAAAAAGGCCATGACATCAAGTTGATTGCAAATTATAGTGACCCTATAGGACAGAGTAGTACAGCCTCATAGAGTTTCTAAGGCTATAAATCTTTATGGGAGTGGATTGCCTCATCTTTCTCCTGCAGAGTGGTAGTTGGGTTTGAACCTCTGACCTTTTGCTTCAAAGCCAAATGCCTTATCCACTGCAGCACCAGTGCTATATTAGTAAAGTTAATTCTAGCTACTGTAACTAAAGTCCAAATTCTAGCTCACATAAAGTCCAAAATAGGTAGTTTGGATTGGGGGTGCAGGCCTTCCACATGGGATTCAGAGACCCATGATCTTCCCTTCATATGCTCAGTCCTCCACCAGGGCCATCAAATCCTCTGTGTTCAGCTAGCAGACAGGTGTTCCAAGGGTGCAGAAGGCAAACCCTCTTCTTAGAAACTTCACCCCAGAAACACATACATGACTTCCACTCATACTCCATTGGTTAGAACTTACCTCCTAACTGCAAAAAAAAGTGGGGGGGGGGGTTGCTGGAGAATGCTGTGTAACTGTGCTCTGAAAGAAAATGAAATAGGTTTAATAAAAACTTACATATTTACCACAATGGGGGAGGGACTAAATACTATTTGCCATAAATAGCCAACAGAAGGATCTATAAATTTTACCTGTGTTCTAAATACCATGGAAATTTAGGAATACTATTTCTGCTCAGTGTGTGCCCATGTATGCATGTATCTGTGCATGTGGGGTGTGTGTATGTGTGTGCGTGCATTCTCTAAATAATTTAACTATAGTTATTTAGCTTCAGAATCATGCACAGAATTCAACATTTGACATTTGTCACAGCTAAACCTTCAGGGGATCCTTAGAGGACAATTTCTGAAGTGATTTGCAAGTCCTATTTGTAAATCCAAGTCTAAATTTTATATACTCTTAGGGAAATCCAAACTCTGAGGTAGAGAGTTTTCTGAGTAAGAATTAAGGAAGTGATACAAAAATGTGCTACACACTTTCCCATCACTGTGCACTCAGGCTGGATGTAATGTTCATACACCCATATTTGTTCATCATGTTCCCAAAGGCCTTGCATGGACAGGTTCAATACCAACAGTGTCCTAATTTGTTACAGTTTACAAAGTATGTCAATAATTCTCTTTTGGCCTTCACAAAAACTTTGTGTAATAACTGGAGCAGGGGATATTGTCCTATATTTTGAAAAATTATTAAAGTGGAACTTAAAGCGTAAGTAACCTAAAGGTAGGGAGCTGTGAGTTCAAGTGAGTGCCTAGAAAGACTGAGACTCCAGTCATCTCGGCAATTACAATTGGCTTCTTATTACCACACAGATTACTCTTAACACATCATTCCTAGTGCTTTTAGTTTTAAAAAAGTATAATTTATCACAGATTGTTCCTCAACCGTGATAGAATCCTACGAACAAAGACAGGTAAAAACTGATAAACTCTTACGATTTTGTTGGAACAAAGTGTGGTATGTGGACCACCAGCACTGGGATTCCCTAGAAATTTGTTAGAAATGAAGACACATAAGGCCGTTCCCCCTAAATCAGATTCTCCATTTTAACAAGACTCTTAAGTGATACTTACTCAGAATAATGTTTTAGTGGCACTCTTCTAAGACAAGCTTTACATATTAACCTACATATCTAATGGACAAAAAATAATAAAATAAGTTCCTACAAATCATTAAGAAAACGAAAAAGAAAAAAAAAAATCAGGTAGAAAGTAGACAAATTCCAAGCACAGGTAATTCACAGAAGAAATGCAAATGAACAAGAAACATAAATAAGTGCCAATCTGCTCTAGTACCTTAGGAAATGCAAGTTACAACTCAACATGGTATCATTTTTCATCTATCACATTGGTATAGCTTTTAAAGTTTGATGATAGCCAAAATCAAAAAACTTGTTAGGAGAAGATCTTGTTTTATATGTATAATTAATGAAAGCTTACATTGTAAATTCTCCTTGGAAGGAAATTTTTCAGAACCAAATTTTTGTTCATTTGTTTCAATGATTTTAATCAAGTCATTCTATTTCTAGGAACTCGTTCTATAGTAATACCTGTTCAGATGTCAAACAAACATGTAAAAGGATCTCTATGATGTATTTGAATCCTGAAATTGAAGAGAATATAATATTCATCAAAAAGGAAATGGTCACATAAAGTGTAGTATCCATACCAGGGATAAGCCTCTCATTTTGGAAGACACCTAAAATACAACTAGGAAAGAAGTGCTTCCTCAAAGTAGTAGTTCTTCCTGTTGTTAGGTGCCATCAAGTAGGCTCCAACTCATAGCAACCTATGTACAAAAGAAGGAAACATTGTCCAGTCCTGTGACAGCCTCACAATCCTTGCTAAACCTAAGCCCATTGTGACAGCTACAGAGTCAATCCATTGCATCAAGGGCTTTCCCATCAAGGGCCTTCCCTTTTTTTCACTGAAACCTCTAGTTTACCAAGCACAATGTCCTTCTCCAGGGAATGGTCCATTCTGACTACATGACCAAAGTAGACAAGACAAAGTCTGACCATTCTCACTTCCAACAAGCATTCCAGCTTCACTTCTTCCAGGACAGATTTGAGAGTTCCTCTGGCAGTCCATGGTACTTTCAGTATTCTTTACCAACACCACAACTCAAAAGCATCAACTTTTCTGGTCTTTCTTATTCATTGTGCAGCTTTCACATGCATGTGAGGCAATCAAAACCACCACGACTTGGGTTAAGTGCACCTTAGTCTTCAAAGTGCCATCTTTGCTCCTCAGCACTTTAAAAAAGAGGTCTTTTGCAGCAGATTTGACCAGTGCAGTACATTGTCTGACTTCTTGACTTGAAGAATAGATTTGATGCATTGAACAGTGACAGAACACCAGATGAGTTGTAGGATGAGAAGAAAGAGACCATTGAAAAGACAGGAAAGGAAGAAAAGATCAAAATATGTGCTGGAAACTTGTTTTTGAATTAACAATACCTAAATCAAATAGAAAAAAAGATGAACTAAAAATGCTGAGCAAAGATTGCAAAGGCTTGAGAAGACAAACTAAAATATTTTAATGAAATGTACAAACACCCAGAATTATAAAACCAAAAGGAATAACACACTTGACATTTTCTCAAACTGAAAGAACTGAAGGAAAAACTCAAGGATCAAATTGCAATAGGGAAGGATTCTATGGACAAAATATTGAACAAGGCACGAAGTATCAAAAGAAGTTGGAAGGAATACAGTCACTATACCAAGAAGAGTTGTTCAATTTTCAACCATTTCATGAGGTAGTATATAATCAAAAAACAATGGTATTGAATGAAGAAGTCCAATCTGCACTGAAGGAATTGGCAAAAAAGAAGACTCCAGGAATTGATGATATACACATTGAGATGTTTCAACAAACAGATTGCCATGGAAGGTACTCACTTGTTTATGCCAATACATTTGGAAGACAGCTACCTGGTCAACAGACTGAAAAAGATCAATATTTATGCCCATTCCAAAGAAAGATGATCCAACAGAATGTGCAAATTGCCAAACAAAATTGTATCACCCACAAGTGAAATTTTGCTGAAGAAAATTAAAAAATGGTTTCAGCATATATTGACAGGGAACTGCCAGAAATCAAAGCTGAATTCAGAAGAGAGCATGGAACCAGAGATATCACTCCAGATGTCAGATGGATCTTGACTGAAAGCAAAGAATTCCAGAAAGATGTGTACCTGTGTTATACTGACTATAGATCATAAAAAAAAAATATTGATAAAATTGAGAAGAACGGGAATTCTAGAACACTTAATTTTGCTCATGAGGAGCCTGTATAATTAACAACATCACAATGAATAGAAAAAAGATGGAATTTGTCAGGGATTTCATTACAAATCGCACCAAGTAAATCTGATGCAAAGACTTCTTTAAAATGTGAAAGATATCACTTTGTAGACCAAGGTTCATCTGATCCAAGTCATGATATTTTCAATAGCCTCATATGCATGTGAAAGCTGGATGATAAATAAAGAAGAATGGAGAAAGATATTTGAATTGCGGTGTTGGAGAAGAATACAGAAAATGCCATGGACTGCCAAAAGAATGAACAAATTTGTATTGGAAAAAGTACAGCTGGAGTGCTTCTTAGAAGGAACAATGACCAGAATTCACCTCACTCAGGTACTTTGGTCATTTCTGTGAGGGGCCAATCCCTGGAGGAGGATATCATGCTTCGTAGAGTGGACAGTCAATGAGAAAGAGGAAGACTCTCAATGAGAGGGATTGACACAGTGACTGGGAAAGTGAGCTCAAGCATAGAACACATTGTGAAGATGTCATAGGACTAGGTAGTGCTGAGTCAGAACCAATTCACTGACAACTAACACAACATGCAAGTTGCAGACAACTATGTGCAGTGTGATTGCATTCTTATATTATAGAACTATATAGGACATAGGTGTACATATTTTCCAAAAATCATAAATACTACACCTAAAATTGATGTATTGTATAGGAATTGTACCTCAATAAAGTTGATTGAAAGGATTACCTAGGTATATATGTTCCTGAATGTTATGTACATTTTTTAGGCCTTCAAAATGGTGTATAAGGAATCATAACAAACTATTAAAAATGATAGGGGCCTAGGAAAGGAATAAATTAATGGGAAAATTATTATTTCAATTTTTTATAAGCATGCAAACTTTTTGTATTTGCAAAAGCACATTAAAATATCTTGCTATATATGTGTGTGTGTTTACATATACACACACATATATATTGTATTTCAGTGCAAATTACATGCACATTATACTGTTTTTACAAACCATAAAAGCCCCTCCTACATTAATTCCCTATGAGTACTATTCACATTATATGCACGTGTCCTTTATTTACTCAGGCACATGTGTGGGAAAAAATATGGTGTATATGTATATAACCACAAATTTTGTAAGTGCAGAAAAATTCTGAATTCAATAAATGCTATTATTTTCAAAAACCTGAATCAACGAGTTAATCAAAATCTAGTTTGGCCTTATTAATGGTTTCCATTGACTGAGTTTAGTCATTTTCATCTGATTTGAGGCTCTACTTTCAAAGGGATTGTCTACATTCCACAATTATCACTAGATTAGCCCTCCATAAATGCTAGTTCATTACTTCATGCACAACTCCTGAGAACTCTTAAACATCAAGTTCTGTGCAAGTAATTTTAGGAAAATTCGATACAGAAAAGAAGACATAGTTCCAACTCTTATCACTCCCCTACTGAAAACATTCTGTACTGGATCATGTGAGAAGTCTAAATTCCCTAACCCAGCTTTAAAGACTCTTCATCTTGCCTCATCCATTGAGTTTGTTTATCACTAGATTTTTTTATTTCCTGCCTTCTTTGGTCAGACTAGCCTTCATGCTATCTTACAAACACCCAACATTTGTCTTCCTGTCCCTCTCACCTGGAACTCCCACTTCCTTCCATTATTGCACACTTTCATCCATCCAACAAGTTCTATCCCCATCTTGTCCATGAAGTTGTTGCAAAGTCCAGAAACCTTCAATCCTCTCCCCTTCCCCATAGTCTGCCTTATTTTTTGGATTCTCTTATATCTTTGCAAAAGTCTCCTTCTTCTCTATCTCTGCTATTGTGCTGACCAATGCCAAACACATAGGAATTATTAACTGGAAACTATGAACTTGTTATTACTTCATAATTTTTAAAATGTATTGGACAAGGCAGAGGCAATTAGTAGAAAATAAGTGTTTTTCCAAAAACCTGAGGAGATAGGTATTATTTTTCCCACTTGTGGATAAACTGAAACTTAACAAAGGTAGATGATTTGGTCAAGATTATACAGCTCATAACTAATTGGACCTATCTTCCAACCCGCTTCTGAATGTATCTAAGGCTCCTGTCTTTGTATCATACCTCTTCCCTAACTTGTCATTTAGATGATCTCATATAATTCTCACACTGCTGTCTCAAGAAATACTTGTTGACTGAGTGATGACATTTTCAGTAGCAAACATGGTCCAGTTAAAGTGTTTCCTGCAGCTGACTTTGATGAAAAGTCCCTGCTGTGCTCAGAGAGGTTTAACCTGCTTCAAACACTGACTTCCCCACAATATCATCAGCCTCAATCCCAAGACCTGTGTAATACATAGCATGAAATTTTACATACTTGCAGAACATAAAAGCCAAGTCTGAAGTGGTAGAGTTTCAACTAAAGCCTAGTGTGCAGCACCTGGGGAAAGGCTCAGTTCTGGAGAGTGCACCACCAGTACTCTACTCGTAGAGTTTCTTTCTGGTAAACATTTGGCTGTAGATGGGTTGGGTTGCTTTGAGCAAGATGTTTCACTTCATCTCCTGGGAAGTGTACACTCTATACAGAACTCTGGGGTTCCCTGGAGCCAGGAATAGTATGAAAAGAGCACTGGACACTCCAGAGTCAATAAATATGTCTCTGATGCAATTCTGCCACTAGCAGTATGCTTTTAGGCAAAATACTCAACATTTCTGGACCTATTCACTCACATCTATTGTAGGAATAATAGTACCTCTCCTGCTTATTCTTCAGGGTTATGAAGAGAATCAAGGGAGATTATATTGATGGAAAAATGGTATAAACTCTGACTATCATTAACTCATCCTGTGAAGTCATTGTCATTAGAGTTGGCATTAGAGGTGGCATGCTGCCATGGACAGAACATCAGGAGACCTGTGGTCCACTCCTGGCAAAGCTGCCAAATATCTTCATGTTATAGCAGCCACAATGCCCTGGACTTAAGAGTGAATCAGAAACACTTCCAAACCTGCTCTGTTTGACACATTCTTACCAGCAGAATGCCCTATAGGAGAAACTGAAGAAGCTAGGATGTATGTGGATAAGCTCATGTTCTCTAGAGTTAATTTCAGCTGCAACACTCCATTGTTCTGGGAATCCAAAAGGAATATTGACCACCAATGATTAACTCAGCTTGGTGTCTGAAGTATCTCTTTTCTAACCCTCTAATTCCTTTCTTTTTTTTTTTTTTTTTCTTCCTTTTTTTTTGTTCAATTTTTATTGTGGTTTGGGTGAAAGCTTACAGAGCAAATTCATTTTCCATACAGCAGTTCATACACGTTTTGTTTCATGACATTAAATGCAATTCTCCACAATTTAACCGTTCTCTTCTCACTTCCTCCCTGTAGTTACCTCTTCTCTGGGTCCTTCACTCCCATACACTACTGCCCCCAAGATTTCTTCATGTGCAAACACTTCCCTTCATTTTTCCCACGATTGATCCCTCCAAGGAGTGTATATACCTGATAAAAATGTTCACCCCATATGCTTGCTTATTGTTTAGCTGGAAGTTGCAGGAGTGAGTTCAGTTCCAGACTTGAAGGGTAACTTGAAGCCATAGTCTTAGGGGTCTCACCAGGTTCTATCAGACCAGCAAACCTGGTCTTTGTGTGTTTGTGTGATTTTGAGTTTTGTTCCACATTGTTCTCCCACTCTGTCCAGATGTCCTGCACAGAACACCCTCTGAGTGGTTGACAGTGGTAGCTGGGCACCATCTAGCTCTGGTCTCATGGTCATATAGGCTGAGGATAGCATGGTCTACTAGTCCCTTGGACTAATTGTTTCCATACATCTTTGTTTTTCTTCATTCTTCTTTGCTCTTGATAGGAAGAGACTCATCATTGCATCTAGATGGCTACTTACAAGCTTTTAAGACCTCATTTTCTACTCACGAAAGTAGGATATAGAACAATGTTTTTGTGTAGTGTGTTATGCCAATTGAGCTTGATATTCCCTGCAATCATGGTCCCAAACCCATAGGTCCAACTACTTGCTCCTTCAGGGTAGCTGACTGTGACAACTTTTAATTTGTTACTTTTAACCTCACTGATTTAAGTTAATTTTAATCCTTTAAAGCCATATCAAATCCTTTTTTGAACAATATTCTCTATAAAACACATCAATTAACTCTTAACTTATTTTGATCTTAGTAAGTTATAGAATTTCAGAGCTGGGAAGAATCCAGAAATCCAATTCAACCTTAAATTTCATAACTGTTGAGTAGACGTACAGAAAGGAAAAAGGGGTTGTCCAAGGTCTCACAGCAATTTGGAGGTGGAGCTAGAAGTCAGGGCTTCTGGCTAGCAGCCCATTACTTTTGCATCTGTCTCTACATTGTATAAAATGAACCCGAGTCTCCCTTTCTCCATCTATAATATGGAAATAATACCATGATGTTGTTGTTAGATACCGTCAAGTTGGCTCTGACTCATAGTGACCTTATGTACAATAGATGAAAATATTGCCTGCTCTTGAGCCATCCTTACAATCCTTGTCATACTTGACAGTGGTAATATGGTGGTAAAATTTTTCAATGCTGTATATCAATGATGTGTAAGAAAATGCTAGCTAAAACTGCTATATATATCCTTCCAAAACTTCAGTAATAGCAAAAACATGTTTTGTTGTTGTTGTTGTTGGCCCCCTCAGCCGGAAAAGCCCCAAAGAGATTCTTGGGAGCCTAAGAACACAAGGTAGTTTCATTTGTGTCACTAAACCAGTACTTGGAACTGAACTATACAAATGTGTGATTTATACATTGCATAAAACTGTCTAGTTAAGGGGCCAGTGAAAGCCTGTATAGGACAGCTCCAGACTGACTTTAAAGCCACAGCCTTATGGCTGGAAGTTGGTGTAATACAGAGCTCATTCAGTTGCAGACAATTCAAAAAGGTATTCCTGTTGTCCTTTGAAATGAATAGAAATACTTATACTATGAACTGGAAGATCTTCAAAAATAAAATATATTTTGTTGATGTAGCAGTGGGGAGAGTGCAAAAAGAAAGCACTCTAGGGCCATGATTAAGAACATGGACTGGACAGGCAGAATACTTATTAAATTCCAGTATTGCTACTTATTAATTGTGAGATGGTGGGCAAGTCACCTAACTTTTGAGTTCAAGTTCCTCATTTATAAAATAGGAATATTAAATAATAATATCTGCCTTATAGGATGTTCAGGGTGCTCACGAGAACTAAATTAGTTGACAACATAAATTGCTTAAAATATTGCATACTACATGGCAGACACACACACACACACACACACACAAATCAATTGCTTTTGAGACAACACTGATTCCTGGTGAGCCCATGTGGGTCAGAGTAGAACTATGCTCCACAGGATTTCCAATGGCTAACTTTTCAAAAGTACATCACCAGCCCTTTCTTCCAAAGCCTCTCTTGGTAGACTCTAACTTCCAACCTATCGGTTAGCAGTCAAGCACATTAGTCATATGCACCACCCAAGGACCCCCAGTGCATGCTAAGTGCCCAATAAGGGTTATTCAATAATTGTAGGCAAAGAATACTACTTTTGTGGTAGGATTTGTAAATATTATAGCAGCTAAGTCACTAAATAGTAATCTCAGGTTTTCATATCCTGAGATATTTAGATATCGTGGGTTAAGGGCTTAACATTTTCCATTTTTCTAATTCCCTTTTCTAAACTACATGATAGGAACTTTCTGTTCTTTTCTGAGTATTCGCAGAGAATGTTACAGGAGAAGACAAGCCTCAAGAACCTGTGATGGAGGCGGGGCAAGATGGCGGACTAGGCAGAAGGATTGCACAGACCCTCTTCAACAAAGAAAAGGGAAACCAATAAATACAGACACAGAAGATAATCTTGGACCCCTGAGCCTTGAAGGAAAGGATGCAGATTTGGACTAAACCCCAACTAGCAGAAGAATTTGCATGAAAAT
>NW_006921645.1:730649-735532 GCF_000298275.1 Orycteropus afer afer
AAAAAAAAAAAAAAAGAACCTGTGATGATAGCACGATTGATCTACTTGGTTTTTGGTATTCAAGGAAACCTTTCCTGCCAGTGAAATCAACCCATGAGAAATAGCATGGATGCCAAGAACACTGTCAGATCTTTGGCAATGGCCAGTCTGCTTTTCAGCCATGCATGACCCTGTCTCCATTTTATCCTCGGCTCTGATCTGTCCCCATCTTCACTGTGTAACCTTGTACAAACCCATAGCCCATTAGGGTCCTCAGTTTCTCCATCTCTAAAATGGGAGGGTGGTCTAAATGATTTCCATGACTCTTTCAGCTAAACTTATTTCAATTATTCTCTCTACAGTACTAATCTTTCCCCAATGTAAAAAAATCCTCACAAATTTCAAGAGAAACTTTCACATAGCATTTGAGAAATATGCCTTTTATACAAAATATCCATGAATTACATCAACATTATTTAAAATAAAATGATAGAAGTCCAAAGAATGCTTTCATGTTGTTTGAAAGGGAAATGGAACCTTTAAAATGCTCACTCACCTCTTTGGAGCGAGTCAAGCAGGTCTGCCACAGATAAACTTCAGAACATTCCAGTCAGAGTTTAGTTTTTTTTTTTTTTTTTTTCCCCTCAACTCTACACTCTCCTAATTTTGTATAACAGGAGTTTCTCAAAGTTTCCAGTCAAAAGACTAAGGTTCTATCTTTGCAGATGAAGACCATCAAAGACTGGTCCAATTAAGTGTACACACAGCCAGTATCCAATACTCACTGGAGAGTGGAAAGCTTTCACTTCCTTATCAAAAGAATGCTGTTGTTGTTGTTGTTATGTGCCGTTAAGTCGATAATGTTAGGACATGGCTAAAGCCATGAGTACCAAGTTAAAGAAATTCTCAAAACTGGGACCAAATCTTTTTAGACCAATCACAGAAGAGTGATCATTACTTTTAAAAATTATCTAGGGTAGCTCTGCAGGAAAGTGCCAAAGTAAAATCCCCCAGCACCAAATGTACAGCACAACACCTAGAAAGCACTTGATGCATGCTTTAAATTTATCTATTTAGGGTTGTTCGGTTTTGAAGGGACTCTTCACTTTACAAAGAATGCATTGTCAGATTCTGTGAGAAGCTTCTTGACACATTAGGATTTTCACAAACTGTATTAGTTACCCTCTTTTGGCCAGATTCCCTCCAACCATTCATTCATTCTTCTTCTTCCATTTTATTTTAGTTAATGGGAGACATTAGCAGGAGAACAAAGGGTGGGGAGAAGAAAGGTTGGAGGATAAATTATACCTCCCACTAAATCCCCATCCCTTCCATCACTGTGGTTCAGGTATTGGCAACTTTCTACTTCAGACTGAATTCCAGTCCTGCAGCCCAACTTCTGTGGCTCCAGGTCTCACTAGGGTCCAGTAACATTTCTGTTCCCTCACCTTGTCCTCTCAGGCCTAGTGGCTTCTGATGGTTGCTGATCCCTGGGTACATGTAATCTCTTGGTTTCCTTAACATTGTTGCTGTTATTGTTAGCTGCCGTCAAGTCAGCTCCTGACTCATGTACACAACAGAACATCTGCTAAGTCCTGTGCCATCTCCATCCATTGTGATCCATAATAAGATTTTCACTGGCTGATTTTCAGAAGTAAACTGATAGGTCTTTCTTCCTTGTCCAAGTTAGTCTGGAAGTTCAGCTGAAACCTATTCGGCAACATAGCAGCATGCAGGCCTCCAATGATAGAGGATGGTGGCTGTGCATGGCCAGGCATCAAATCCACTTCTCTCTCATGGAAGATGAGAATTCTACCTTTGAACCACCAATGACTTCATTTAACCTTACCCCTCCTTAAAAGCAATCCCTTCATCAAATTCTCTTCAATTACAAACTCTCCAGAGTTTGGTCTCAGATTCCCACTGGAACCAATTTACAAGCCATTAGCTAGCTGGCTTGTGGACAGACTAGGCTCCACCAACTCCTTGAAGTGTGACTCCAAAAAAAAAAGAAAAAAACTAACCCCTTATAGTCAGGTTGATTCTGATCCATGGCAACCTCATATGTTACAGAAGGGAAGTGCTCTATGAAGTTTTCTTGACTATAATCTTCATAGAAACAAATCACCAAGCCTTTTTTTCATGGTACCACTAAGAGGATTTAAACCCTCAAGCTTTTTGTTAATAGTTGAGCATGAGCAATTTGTGTCACCCAAGGACCTACAAAGTTGGTCCTAGTGTTGGATTAAAGGAGCTCTAGTAGCATAGTGCCTAAGGCACTCGATTGCTAACCAGAAAGCTGGCGGTTCAAACCCACCAGCCACTCCTCAGAAGGTAGGCTGGGCAATCTACTTACTTCCATAGTGATACTGCCTCAGAAACCCAAGGAGAGTTTGCTATGAGTCAAGTCCTACTCGACAGCACATAACAACAACAAAAGTATTGGAATAAAGCCTATATATATATTTTTTTATTTTATTTTATTTTTATTTTTTTTACAAAGATTCAATTAGCATGTTTTGTTGGTATATGGTTTTAAGAGGAGACAAGTATAGTCTGTATGTGGTTCAGTTTTCACCAACAGTATGTGTAACCAACTTTCTAAGGAAAAAAAAAAAAAAAAAAAACCACCAAATATTTCCTCTCTGTTCCATTATTATTTGGCAGTTTAGGAGGATCTAATTGTTTCCTGAGTTCTTCTGAAAGGAAACATATAAGATGATAGCAACAGCAACTGCAAATGAATGTGGCTTCATTGGGGTGCATTCGATCAAAGTGCCAAAACCCAAAAAACAAGCCCAATGCCACAGTCAATTCCAAATCTTTGTGACCCTATAGGACAGAGTAGAACTGTCCTATAGGGTTTCCAAGGCTGTAGATCTTTACAGAAGCAAACTGCCTCATTTTTCTCCTGTGGAATGGCTGGTAGGTTTGAACTCTTGGCCTTTTTGGTCAGTAGCTAAATGCTTTAACCAGTACATCACCAAAGATCAAAGTATAGTAACCCAATATATTATGATATTTTGTAGTGTAGCAGATTGGATAGTGTCAAACCCTAGAACACAACAGGTACCTAAAAGCAGACTTCTATCTTACTACCAAGATCATAAAGGACTTATGGCTCTATGACAGAAACACAGAGGCCATATGTACATCTTTTCTGCTCTTTAAGTTCTATGACATTATTTGTTTCTGCCTCTCTACAGAAACAAAAGGAGCATTGACATTCATTCAGTCAAATGCTAGATTTAATGTGTTCAGTTTTCCAACTTCAGAGGGCTTTGCAACAAAGGAGACGGTAACCTCTTCCTTTCCTGAGATTATCTGCAATAGGTTCAGGGGAGTTGACCATATCTTCACTTTAAATAGGCATCTTTTAGACAGAGTCTACTAATAATATCTTCATCTAAGTATAAGCTTTACTGTTTATTCATCCATTGAACAAATATTCATTGTGTCTATTTTATGCCAGCCACTTATATATGTACTAGACCTACATCAACAAATAAGATGTCTAATTTAAAGAAAAAGTTAAATTTAAAAATAGACAAACAAGTGATATAATTTCAGATAGTGAGGGATGCTCTGAAGAGAATAAAGCAGGGGAATAGGCTAGAGGATGACTGAGGGTAAGAGAATGGTGCTTTTTCAGAAAAGCTAATCAGGAGACATCAATGAGGAGAAATCAGGAAAGACATTAATGAAGAGAAATCTGTCACATCAGAAGTTCCATACCTTCCTCCATTAACATGATGGACCAGGCCTCCATGATGTGAATCCTGTCAGTTGACTCCCTTCCCCCCACCATCCACACTCTAGTCATACCCAGTTATGCTTTCTTATGAGTGCCATAGGGTGCTTCACACTCTATACCTTTGTTCAGATGGAACCTTCTCTTTAGGTTGCCTTTCCTCTCCTCCATGTTTCTCTGATCTCATCTTCTATCCTCAGGTCATATATTGCTTTATATAATTGTTTTCCTGATCTTTGCCTCTGACTTCACTGAACTTTTCTCTCAATAGTCTCTGAACCCTGAATGCATGTATGTATGATAAATCACTTCTAACATTTTATCACATTATTCACACTATATTAGAAGTATAGGATTCTTTTTCTGTCTTCTTATAAAACTGTAAGTTCTACATTATGTGTAATATCCCTTATAGTACTCATCACACAAGACACTGAAGAAAGATAAACTGTAAGCCTTATACTCTTGGTGTAATTTTATTTTAATACCAGCCATTCCACAGGAGAAAAATGAGGCAGTCTGCTTCTGTAAAGATCTACAGCCTTGGAAACCCTATGGGGCAGTTCTACTCTGTCCTATAGGGTCACAAAGAGTTGGAATTGACTGTCTTTGTCTTGATTTTACAAATTAAAGAACAAGAAGCTCAGAGAGGTCAGCTTACTTGCAAAGGTCACACAGCTGGCAAATGGTTAAAATTGGAATTTAAAACTGGATTTGCTGAAACCAAATCCTAAAAGTAGAGGATTGGCATTGAGCTAATCAGGATAAAAGAAGGGAATCTGGGCTGGAAATACCAGAATCAGTGGAAGGTCCTGCACAGGTGTCATTTTGAGCCTGCACAGATCTCTGCATTAGCCCCTTTCCCAGCTGGCCAGAAACTGAAGCTTATCTGTGGTATTTAAAGATCTAAGAAATTGGACACAGTTTCATGATGGGGTTGGAAAATGTTGTCTGTTCTGTCAAATTTTAAAATCTTACAGTGGCTGTCTTATTTTTCAATATCTTTCATTCTAAAAATATACTCGTCCCTTGACCCTACACCAAGAAATTCCCTTGGAATTTCAAAGAATAGGATAGTCATAGGAATGGTCAAAGAACAGACCAGGCTGGGTTCTATGTCCAGGATCCCAGGGAATTTTTCTAGAGGCAGAGC
>NW_006921645.1:735729-743737 GCF_000298275.1 Orycteropus afer afer
GACTACAGAGAAGTTAGTCTTCAGGTGAACAATCTCATGGAAATTCTGAGTGATTTCAAGAATTCGAAAAGCTTGAACCTCCAGCCACTCCATGCCCTATCATCTCTGTCAGCAAAGAGAGAAGGGCCCTTCTCTC
Organism: Orycteropus afer afer; assembly: GCF_000298275.1. Lineage (NCBI taxonomy): Eukaryota > Metazoa > Chordata > Mammalia > Tubulidentata > Orycteropodidae > Orycteropus > Orycteropus afer. The sequence goes on from NW_006921645.1 coordinate 735,866, forward strand.
CTATTTCATATTTTTACCATTCTCCAGACCCAGTGATTCCCTGATCTTCCCTGACAACTGCTGTCTCCGTTGATCCATCCCTTTTGTTTCCAGAGATTGTGCAGGAAATTATATTGTTGCTTAACATGTCTCTTTTCTAGAATGATGCATTTGAAGAAATAACCATGACTCATAACTATGCACTAACCACAACATTTCCCAAACTTCTCTGTGCTCAGAGGGTGCTTCATAAGTAAAGGTTGATGGATTAATCAATGCATGCACATACACAGCTATGTGCACTTCCCACACAACACAAGCTGCTCCAATCCTGGGAAAATAAAATTCCAGCCCTAGAGCTTTCCACATCCTCATGTCATATTCTAAAGTGGCACCACCTTGAAGGAAGGAAATACCTTTCCAAAACTCTTCTGTGGGTCAGAAGTGAGGAAAGACCAGGCCATTTGGAAAATAAACCCACAAAGCATTACCCTTGTATCACTGGATTTACACATGGCGCAGCTTTCACTTCTGGCTACCTTTTCATCCAGAGTGTATTATAGATACTGCTTTATTGGCTGTTACGTACATCAGATACCTAGAATTTGGAAGCCAAACACCCTATATCTTCCCCGAAGATACCTGAGTAGAAAGCAGAGAAAGGTGCTACTTTTCCTAAGCAAAGCTTTATTCAAATAATAAATTGTGCTATTGTTTTAAAGTAACTTCTCTGAAGTTTGACCTGTATTTCAGTCAGTGCCTATTAAAAAAATGAAAGAACAATTGAATAATGAATGGTTCAATCACTTTACAAGCACTTGACCAAAGAATATGCATAAAGATACCCTCAAGAAATAAACTATAAACTATGCACTAGGCCTCTGGCATTCTCATGTGGGTTTTAAGCATGCCACTTGTAACAGAAAAACCATAATGAAGAGGCCCCTGGGCTGTGGTTAAACCACAAGCCAAAAATTTACGCTTCACCCTCTTGAGTTTTCTTAAGTTATGTTCCCAACAGCGGCCAGGAAAGAAAGAAAAAAGTAGTTCACACACATGCCTCATCCAATCAATGTCCACTAGTCCCCTCCCATTTTCCCAGTGATTTTGCAAAAGTTCATGGACATAAACATAGAGAAATCTAGGCCTCTTGATATTTTGGCAACTTCATCCTTCCCCTTTTTGAGACTGCAACCAGAGCTATATTTCCAACGTAGGAATGTACAACTCTGGTTCATCCATGCTTTTCCAGAATTTCCTGCCCAGCCAGGACTTCCTGGGGAACCTTGTTGAGAAGCTAATTGGCCCATTGGACCCCACTCAAAAACAATTATACTAATGATACAGGTCCATGGGCAAAATGTTGGGGCAGCTAGTGATGGACACTCTAAGTATATCACCCATGTCATCCATGTAAGAGTATGAGCAAAGACTCCCAGAAGGGAGAGAGAGAACATGTAGCACAGGTAAATCATGATAGCCTCCATTCTGAATATGCATGTGTTTATGGTTATGTCAGTAAGATAGATGTTGGAGAAGAGAAGGAAGGTAGATTCATAGCAATATCAATGAAATTAGATTAGAAATAGTAAGCCCAAGTCATTCAGGAACTCAGAGGCATGAGTGGGTTATTCAGATCTTTTCTTTCTTCTGGGACACTTTACACAAGTAGATGCACCACTTGCTGGGTTTTTTTTTTTTGTTTTGTTTTCTCCTCTCTGCTGAGATGCTAAGCAATGTGATCACCTAATAATAAGGGGTCTCCTATGACACAAATGAAAGTCTTAGGAAATTCACTATGGTGGTGACCTATAGCATAGGTCAGTAGGTCAGTTTCAGTTTCTGGAATGATATAGAGGATGCTCTAGGGTACAGCCTGGTCTCAAATAGCTGAAGGAAGGGAAGTAGGTATGGATGTAATTAGTGTTGCTTGGCAGAATATACATGTGGATAATCAGTACACAGTATATAATTTAATGTAGAAATTTGAGGGAAAAATGGCATGACTAGAGAGGGTTCATCTTCCACTGTAGCCCCCATAAAACCTGGCCCATGGCAACTCAATGGGTATTCCAATGACATTAGTCATCCTCCAGGCTTGTTTCCTCTCCGAGACACTCAGCTATAGATTGTGGAACTACATTGACCAGGAACACAAGCTACTTCAACTTCTTGCCAGTCTCCTATTCACTTCCTTAATACCAACAACCTGATGTCTTATAAAAAATCTCTCATATTTAGATTTTTTTTTTAATTTTTCCTACCTACTTCAATTCAGTGTAACTTTTATAACACAACACTTCTAATTTCTATCTTCCTGGGAAAAAATGTGTATTCAATGGTGTGGTGTAGTGAATTACTTACTGTGGCTTTTCTATCTATAAGTTTTTGTAAACTCCAAGGTGGGAATTGCTACTAGCAACTGAGGAGATCCTGATTGCTAAAGTTGCCCACCTGGGTTATTTCTGTTGGGTGTGGCACAATACAATGTCCTGGGAGGTGCCCACTCTCTCTCAGGTGCTTAGAGTTCTGATGCTATGATTGGCTAATTTGACCACCCTGCCGGGCTCAAAAGGAAGCTTCCTAGAGGCAGAACTCTCTCTCTGACTGCTGGATGAGGAAGGACATGCTCCTGCGAGAGACGTGCTGCTACAAGAGACACGTGCTGCTGGAAGAGACATGCGTTGCTGGGAAAGAGATGCGAAAGACACACATCACTGAGTGAGACACTGAGGGACCAGCACTGCTGGGAAAGAGACTGTGAGAGACTGTTGGCTGAGGGACGGTGGGCTGGGAGAGAGACTGAGCATTTTTCCTGAACTTGAATTGTAGCCTGTAGTGCTTCCCTAAAAAAAAACATAATCTGTGAGCTCTGTGTGGCCACTGCAGCAAATTATTGAACCCAGGAGAGAGATGGTGGGTGCTTTGGGAGGAACAGTTGGTGAAAGGGGTGGAGGGAGGCAGCATGTCTGGCCTTGCAGTAATAGGCCTTGGGCTACTGATAGTAATCCAGTCTTCCTCTTGTGGGATTAGAGGAGGTCAGAACATGTGGCTTCCTTGCCGTTTTTGTAAATGGCTATTCCAATAGACAAGAAAGGCTTAGTAAACATGTTTCACCTTTAAAATTCTACTTTGTTTTACATTTTATGGAAAGTCATGATAAGAAGCTAACTGTGGATAAGTAATGTCATTCTCTCAATTGAAGACAATTGCAAAACCCATGACATCTTGAAGGAAAGCATAGGAATAGCCTGAGAGCATGTTTGCAATCTTGGGTAACATCTGAAATTGCAGATAGAGAAACTTGATTTCTGAGAAGACTCCCCACTCAACCTTCCTTTTAAAAAGTTCTGATTCACACAAAATACCTAGGATAAGAATGCTAAACACTAACAAACATATCCTTTTGAAGAGTGAACTAGTAATGACAGTGTGAGCTCCAGGGCTCCTTGTCTCAGGCAAGATCCAAGACAGAGTTTGCCTGTGGGGACAGACTCACTCACATTCTCTGATGGAACAACTAGACTCCATTTTGGTAAGTATCATCCTATACTGCTTCCAGGGTTCACTTCACAGCCACTTTGTGAACCAGACCACAAAAGTCATTGTATAAAGTACAATGAATTGTTCCTTTAGCAAAAATGATTGGAGAAGTCAAATCCTTACATCCTTCCCTGATGTCCCTTGATGACCCACAAGATTTAGTAATGGGACTTCCAGTAAGATGGATGAATAGGCAGATAAGCAACACAGACCCTCTTCAACAAAGAAAATAAAAAACAACAGACAGAGATAGAGAAGATAATCCTGGAACCCTGAGTTTTGAAAGGAACTATACAGAATTGGCTTAGGCACCAACTAGTGAAAAAACCTGAACAAAAACAGTGAGTACAGAGATGGTCGGGGCTGCAGACTGTCAGCTATTCTGACAAGACGAGCAGCCTGAATATTTCCAAGTGCTGTTGGGACCTGAGAATTGACCTAAAGATCAGTCCCAGTCACCAAGGGCTGCAGGGACAACTACTCTGGTGGCCTATGACAAGGAAGGGAAACAGTAAGGAGGGAGACAACCTGAGCTGTGAACTTTCTACTGTCCGGAGGGTGCAGCCATTTTGACTGTTTACATGTGGCAGCCATTTTGGATATTTGAAGTGACCAAGGGTGCAGCCATTTTTCATGTTTACAAGTGGCAACCATTTTGGATTTTAAAGTGATAGCATTCTCATTCAGATTCCAGTGACTAGAGATGCACAGCACAGTACCCTGTCTGTATAGATAACATACAAACAAAACAAAGAAAATTAAAATTGTGGGCAAGTCACTCCAACATATACTCACCAATTAAATATAAACACAAAAACTTCACAATGCCTTGGACATGACAGAGCATCACAGTCCACACAAAGAAGCAAGGTAAAGCAGGAGAAACAACAGACCAAGATACAAACCCAAAACACATCCCTGAAGAAGACGCAGCATTGGAACTCCCTGATAAGGAATTTAAATGAATTATATTAGGTATCTTCAAAGGACTAAGAAACAGGCCAAGTAAAACACAGAGAAAACCCTAGAAGAATTTTGGAAGAAAATACAAGAACAAAATGACAAATTAAAATGACAAATGAAAAATTAGAAATGATTCTGAATCTACAGATAGAAATCAAAAAGATTAATACTAAATGGTCAGAAATAGATAACACATTGGAAGGGCAAAGGAGTAGAATTGATGCAATGGAAGGCAGAATTAATGAGATTGAAGACAAATACCTGAATACTTCTTTGGAAAAGGATCAATCAGAAAAAAGATCAAAACCAAATAAAGAAAGCCTAAGGTTCATGTGGCATACCATCAAAAGGAATAACGTACATGTCATTGGAATTCCAGAACAGGAAGAGAATAATAAAACCTCTGAGAAAGTTGTCCGAGATTTGTTAGAGGAGAACTTCCCTGATATGATGAAAGATGAGAATATATCCATTAAGGAAGTCCAACGAACCCCAAACAGGATAAACCCCAAAAGAAAATCACCAAGACATATCATCCTCAAACTCAACAAAACCAAAGACAAAGTGAGAATCCTGAAAGCAGCATGGGAAAAACAAAAAGTTACTTAAAAGGGACAACCAGTAAGAATAAGGTCTGATTTCTGAGCAGAAACCATGCAAGCAAGAAGGCATTGGGATGGTATATATAAAACCCTGAAAGAGAAAAATTTTCAACCAAGAATTATATATCTGGCAAAATTGTCCCTCAAATATGATAATGAAATTAGGAGATTTCCATATAAGCAGAAATTAAGTCAATTTGTTAAAACCAGACCAACCTTACAAAAGATACTAAAGGGAATCCTTTGAACAGAGAACCAAAAATAGCAAATAACAACCGACCATTGATACACAAGATGATATAACCCACAAGACTCAGCTATGGACATATACAAAGTAAAATAAGCCTACAAGATTGTAAACAGGGAACCAGACATCGATTGGCAAGTGAGGACAACCACAACAGAAAAAGAGAGAACATTCTGTGTAATTACAGAACTTCTAAATGGTGAGGAAGTTAAGAAAGTTGCAAGATAGAATGGACCTGTTCTAATCTTGGAGACAAAATTATAAATCACAGGGGAACCTCAAAAAAAAAAATGATAAACCTTCACATTACAATAAAAAAGAGGACAAGCACAAATATTCAGCAAATACTAAAGTTGATAGCAACAGAGGACATGATAACATGATTCATAAAGATAATGAGTTAGCACAGAAAATAATATGGAACAAAGAAACCAGGGACATCAAGAAAAAACACATAACAAAATGACAGCAATAAATTCATACTTGTCAATAATTACACAGAACACTAATGGATTAAAGGCACCATTCAAGAGACAGAGAGTTACAAATTGGATAAGAAAACAAAACCCATCAATATTCTTTCTAGAAGAAACACACCTGAGAGACAAAGACAAAAGTAGCCTAAAAATCAAAGGTTGGAAAAAGTTATATCAAGCAAATGGCAACTATAAAAGAGCAGGAGTGGCAATACTAATTTCTGATAAAATTGGCTTTAAGGCAAAAACCACCATATGAGACAAGGAAGGGCATTATATAATGATTAAAGAGAGAATTGAACATGACGATATAACCATAATAAATATCTATGGACCCAATGAAAGGGCCCTAAAATACATAAATCAGACTTTAAAAGAGCTGAAAAGTTAAATAGATGACTCCACAGTTATAATGAGAGACTTTAATCCACCACTTTCTATGAAAAATAGAACAACTGCAAAGACACTCAACAAAGATACAGAAGAGCTAAACAATTACAATCCACCAATGTGACCTTACAGACATCTACAGAGTACTTCAACCAACGGTAGCACAACATACATTTTTTTTCCAGTGCACATAGAACATTTTCCAGGATAGACCATATGTTAGGCCATAAAGCAAGCCTTAATGAATTTAAAAACATGGAAATACTGCAAAGCATCTTCTCAGATCATAATGCTATCAAATTAGAAATCAACAATAAGAAGATCAATGCAAAAAGAGTAAACACATGGAAACTGAACAACACCCTCCTTAAGAAAGACTGGGTAAGAGAAGAAATAAAAAGTGAAATTAAAAAATTCCTTTAATCAAATGAAAATGAAAACACAACATACCAAAATCTTTGGGACACAGCAAAAACAGTGATCAGAGGCCAGTTTATAGCAATAAATGCACACATCCAAAAAGAAAAAAGAGCCAAAATCAATATTTTAAACAACATCTCCAACAATTAGAAAAAGAATAACAAGAAAAGCCTACAGTCACCAGAAGAAAGGAAATAGTAAAGATTCGAGCAGAAATCAATGAAAGAGAAAATAGAAAGACAATGGAAAAAAATCAACAAGACCAGAAGTGGTATTTTTGAAAAGATCAGTAAAATTGACAAACCAATGGTAAATTTAACAAAGGAAAAGTGGGAGAGAATACAAATAACATGAATAAGAAATGAAATGGGTGACATCACAACAGAACCAACTGAAATAAAAAGGATAATGTCAGGATACTATGAAGAACTGTACTCCAAAAAATTTGAAAACCTGGAAGAAATTGACAAATTTCTAGAAACATGTCACTTACCTAAACAAACACAGACTGATGTGGAAAAGTTGAACAGAACCATAGCAAAATAAGAAATTGAACAGGTCATCAAAAAATTACCAACGATAAAAAGTCCTGGCCCACGTAGTTTCACTAGAGAATTCTATTAAACATTCAGAGAAGAACTGACACAATTCCTTCTCAACAATTCCAAAACATAAAAAGAATGGAATCCTACCTAACTCATTTTATGAAGCAAGCATAATCTTGATATCAAAACCAGGCAAAGACATCACTCAAAAAGAAAACTACAGACCAATATCACTTATGAATATAGATGCAAAAGTCTTCAACAAAATCCTTGCCAATAGACTCCAACAACACATCAACAAAATCATTCATCATGACTAAGTGGGGTTCATATCAGGTATGGAGGGATGGTTCCACATTAGAAAAACAATCAAAGTCATCTACCACATAAATAAAACAAATAAGAACCACATGATCATCAATTGATGCAGAAAAAGCATTGATAAAATCTAGCACTCATTCCTGATCAAAACTCTCAGCAAAATAGAAATAGAAGGGAATATTCCTCAACATAATAAAGGGCATCTATGCAAAATCAACAGCCAACATTATTCTCAATGGAGAGAGACTGAAACCATTCCTCTTCAGAACAGGAACCAGACAAAGATGCCCTCTATCACCACTTCTATTCAACATTGTACTGGAAGTCCTAGCCAGGGCCATAAGGCAAGAAAGGAAAATCAAAGGCATCCAAATTGGTAAGGAAGA
>NW_006921645.1:745247-746819 GCF_000298275.1 Orycteropus afer afer
ATAACAAATTCTGGTGAGGATGTGGAGAGATTGGGACTTTCATACACTGCTGGTGGGACTGTAAAATGGTACAACCACTGTGGAAAGCAGTATAGCCATTCCTTAAAAAGTTGGAATTAGAAATACCATTTGACCCAGCCACTCCATTATTAGGTATATATCTTAAAGAAGTGAGAGCCATGACAAGAACACACATATGCATACCCAAGTTCATCACAGCACTATTTACAATAGCCAAAAGATGGAAACAAGCTAAGTGTCCATCAACTGAGGAATGGATAACGGAACTATGATACATACACACAATGGAATACTATGCAACCCTAAAGAATAACCTAGAATCTGCAAAGCACTGCATAATGTGGATGAATTTGGAGGACATTATGCTTAGTGACGTAACTCAATCACAGAAGGACAAATATTGTATTAGTCCTTTATTGAAAAGTCAAGGAAAATTTTATCTATGGGAGGAAATTTTCTTTGTTGTTTACCAGGGGTAGGATGAAAGGGTAGGGAATACTGTTAGGTAGGTAGAGACAAGTATTGATTTGTGTGAAGAGAAGGGAAATGTCCCAAATGTGAGTGATCAACATAGTGGCATTGAGGAAAAGGAAGACATAGAGAGGTACATGAGAGGTGCAGACAACAAAGATGAACTCTTTCAGGCACATAGTACTGCACTTTCAGTGAAGGCAAACATGAGTATATGGGTGGCTCACTGGGTGGACAAGCTGTACTATTAGGTATGTCTATGAAGCAAGAAGTGTACCCAAGACCATGTATAGGGTTGGCAGACAATGGTCTTATAAGTGTATTTATATGATCTGACTTCCCAGGTGTATAGTAGAGCTGACAAGGGACAAGGTTGTAGTCACTTCTTGGTCACTGCCAGCTACCCAGTGGGACTGAGTGGTTGAACCTGTGGGCTCGAGACAATAGTCACAAGGGATGTCAAGCTCAATTGGCATAACATACTACACAAAACATTGGTCCACCTCCTACTTTGGCAAGTAGCGTCTGGGATCTTAAAAGCTTGCAAGCAGGCATCTAGATGCAATGATGGGTCTCTTGTCCAGAGCAAAGAAGAATGAAGAAAACCAAAGATTCATGGAAACTATTAGTCCTAGTGACTGGTACACCATGTGATCCACAGCCTATATGACTATGAGACCGGAAGAACTTGATGCTGCCCAGCTACCACTGTCAGCCACTTGGAGGAGAATCTATGTAGGAGATTCTGGATAGACAGTGAGAAGAATGTGGAACAAACCTCAAAATCCTTTGGAAAAAAAAAAAAAAAAAGGGCAGGTGACTAGGTTTGCTGGTCCAATAGAGCCTGGTGGAATCACTGAGACTATGGCCCCTAGCTGCCCTTCAGGTCTGGAATTATACCCACACCTGTGGCTTCCAGCCAAACAAAAGACAGGCATATGAGTTGAACATTTATCTGAAGTAGATACGCTCCTTGGAGAGAACAATCATGGAAGAAAGAAGGGCTGTTTATGCACAGGGAGACAGCTCAGGGGGCAGGAGTGCATGGAGGGATGGACACAGGAAAGTGTTCACTATTGG
>NW_006921645.1:747039-750600 GCF_000298275.1 Orycteropus afer afer
AAATAAATAAAAATAGAATTAACCTCCACACCTCTTTCTCCATCTCTCGATATCCATAAGTACACACACACAAAAAAAAAAGGAAAAAACAACACAGCTATTCTATCATACTAACATATCATTCAAAGAAAAAGAAATAAAAGGCATGGTACTATATCTGGAAATATAATTTTAAAAGGTCAAGAAAGGTCCAAGTTTCTCATTTTGGAATTGACTCATCCTGAGAGACTATCAGAGAACAATACCTCTGGGATGGGTAAAAGCAAAATTACACAGTACTATGGAATATCCTTTGGATACAACTTGAAAATCCAAATAAACTTTAAAAATTGTGCATTGGAAATACACATTCAATTATTATCTTTTGATCTATTTCCTTGTTTGTGTGTTTAACAAATTACAACACAAAGAAAACCTGCTTTATTATTATTATTATTTATTTATTTATTTATTTATTTGTCTAATAGAGAAAATGTGGAAGAAAAAGACAAGCTTTTCAGGGGAAAATCCCACTCACCAATGGACAGCACATGCTCCCAAAACCAAAGCAATAATTGCTCATATTTACTTCTTAAAATGATTAGTGAACACTGGCTTGTGAAGACTCGACTAAGAGATCATTTTCATATATATCACTCATTGATTTTATGAGTCCTTGGTGCCCATAAAGAGCTTTAATTTCTTTTCACACAGCAAAACATTTTTCCTCTTTGTGGAGTATCAACCGTTTTTTTTTTTTTTTTTTTTTTTATATATTAATGGCCACAGTGAGATTTTTTTTTTTTGGCCTGTGTCTATGAATAACTTAGCCTGAATCACTAAAGGCTGTCATTCCACTGATGTGAAGACAGGCAGGCATTAACAAAGGTAGAAATTCTCTGTTAAAAAGAAAGACACATGTAGCTTGAACTTGGCTGACCTTGCAAATCACTGTTTGTTAATCAAGTTTCTCAATGACCAAAAGAACACCAGTCAATATCTACCAAGAGTTCAGTAATTTTTTTTAAAGAACAAAAATCATGATTTATTTATTCATTTGGGTTTTCTAATTTATGTTAAAAATAAAAATGTTGATATTCATTACTATAAGATGTTACTGTTTATGCAACTCCTTTCCTTCTGTAATACCTTTTGAAATCCTTTACTTCAAATCTACTAGAAGGACAAAGCAAGGACTAATGTGATTTGCTTAAACATCAAATGGAAGGGTAACAGGACCTAAAATGGGATTCTTTTAATAATACATTATAAATGAAGTCACTAGTCCACCAATGCAAGTCTTACAAAGCGGTGTTGCAGAAAACAGACTTGCAATCTTTATGCCAGCATTAAGCTATTAAATACTAGGCTATTAAAATCTGAAGTTGAAGAAACATTAAAAAAAAAAAAAAACTATTTGCTGAGTGATAAGCATTGCCACCACCTCAGAAACCATTCTGTGATATCATTCTATGATGGACTGGATCTCTTTACCTCATGCCAAGTGTGTGAGACTTCAAGAGCTTGATCTATGATCTAGAGGCACAGATACTAGTGTTAGATCCTAGCTTCAAGAAGTCCAAAAGGGAGAAACAGAGATTGACTAGCTATTCTAAAAGCAGAGGGAGAAGAGGCAGTTGGGCTGGAAATGGTCTGACCTCCGAGGGTTTGGAGATATCCTTGTATCTGATATGGACCATAGAGAAGGATACAAGAATATATCATATGATAAAAAAAAAATTCTGCCCAAGAAATCCTCCTGGGAGACAAGACTCAACGTAATCCAAGAGAAGCATGCACATTGATAGTAAGTGGCCAATTTGAAGATATATCAATTGTGTTAAGTAGCTGTAGTTTTCTCCTGGTATCTAAAATCTCTAGAGAACACACAAAAGTACTCCAAAGGATATTCAGCTTCAAACATTTACCTCTTCAAAAAAAAAAAAAAAAAAAAAAACCTCACTGGTATCAAGATGATTCCTACTCATAGTGACCCTTCCTTGGATTTCCAAGGTGCTATTTCTATGGAAGTAGATTGCCTAGTCTTCCTTCTGAGTAGCGGCTGGTGGGTTTGAACCTCCAGCCTTCTGGTTACCTTATGTACTACGTCATCTCTCCCAAAGAACTCCAATATCTGGTCATAAGTGTCTATGAAGTTATGTCTTTCTAAACCAGACCTCTCCCCTACAATTCCTTTTCACACCTAGAGGAATCAAAGAAGACTAAGGGAAGATGTTGGAGAAAGAAGAGAGGCACAAGATGGGAAACATTGAAGATCACCATTTCTGTCCACCTCCAATTGCAAACTTCCCTGCCTGAGGTGTTATTGAGTTAGGGAAGAGAAGGAGTGTCAATATAGAATGAAATTCCATGTTTGGATATTAAACTGAACTGAAAACTTAATTACTAAAATGGCATTATTTTTGTGGCTAAAATTGATTAGAGAACTTTAATTATCTGAGAATGACTGAAAAAGTAATGAGATTTGCCTACTGTTTCACCCAGAAACAAGGGAAAAATATCACAGTGAGTGACATTAAAGAAGCATTGAATGAAGCAGGATAGATTTGTTTTATTGTTTGTTTGTTTATTTGTTTCTGTTAATGCTTGCACTATAAGGAGTTCCACTATTTCAACACATCAGTTAAAGCAAAGTATATATACAAACTCAGGTCTATCGAGGCAGGATGCTTATGCTCTCAGCCACTACATCTCATTATTTCCTCCTCTCAAGGAAGATAGAGTGAACCAAGATAATAACAGCAAAGAGCAGTCATGTATACAGTACATACCATGTCACAAGTGCTGCTTTATGCACTTTACTCACATTTACTTAATTCTCATAAAAACACTGTGAGTTATGAATAATTTTTTTTTCATTTTATAGATGATGAAACTGGAACATAACAAGGCCCTTGTCCAAGGTCACCCAAGTAAATTGCAGATCCTGGATTTAAACCCAGGTGGTTTGACTCCATAGCCTGTACTCTCAAGCACTGCACCTGTTGCCTGGGAAAGGTGTATAGCTTAATGATTATATTAAATGATATGAGGTGAGCTCTAGAGTCAAGCTCAAGATTAAATCTCACTCCCCTACATTTTTACTACTCCCACACACTCAGTTTCCTCAACTGCAAAATGGAGATACATTATAGTAACTACATCATAAGGCCAGCAATAAGTATTAAAAGAGATAACTCATATAGTTCCTGACACATAGTTGACATGAAATAAATATAAACTATTATTTTCAGCCACCATCTAACTCAGATTTTTAGGAATATGCATCAATTAGTCTTCACATTCTGTCATGGACTTAAGTATTGTCAAAGTCCCAGAAAAATAGAAAAAAGGAAAAAGTAGCACAATCAAAGAGTTATTGAAAAATTTATTTTGAAGGATGCAGGAAACATCAAGAGAAGATAGCAGGAATACACAGAGTCACTGTACCAAAAAGAACTGATCGATCTTCATCCATTTCAGGAAGGGGCATATGATCTAGAACCAATGGTAATGAAGGAAGAAGTCAAAGCTGCAATGAAAGAACTGGTGAAGAACAAGGCTCCGGGAATTGATGGCATA
>NW_006921645.1:751845-765557 GCF_000298275.1 Orycteropus afer afer
CTGGAGAAGGATGTCATGCTTGGTAGGGTGGAGGGTCGACGAAACAGGGGGAGGCCTTCAATGAGATGGATTGATACGGTGGCTGCGATGATGGGATCAAGTATAGCAGGGATTGTGGGGCTGGCGCGGGATCGGGCAGTGTTTCATTCTGCTGTGCATGGGGTCACTATGAGTCGGAAACAACTCGATGGCACTTAACAACAACAACATTTTGAAGGAACCCAACCTGAAAAGGTAAAGATTCTTAGGAAGTCATTATTCCCTCTCCTAAAAGGCCAAAATGAAAAAGTGTCTGAAACCCAATGAGAACTACAAACATGAAAGAAGGCCACGCAGCTGCATTCTCATGTAAAGGAACACAACCACTACCAGAACTTCAGTGAGGGGGCAAGGGGAATGGCAGGAAGCCATATGCCAACTTCTTTCTCTTCATGTCCTCTCATTTCCTACTGATGCCATAACTTCACAAAACCCAGCTGAAATCCAGAAGGCAAGAGAGCCCCAATGGACAGTCAATAGAGATCAGCATCCTCAGAAACAAAGGAAAGCAGAGAGGAGTGGCAATGGATCTGGAAAGGGAGAATAATCAGCACAGGGTGTCATTCACAAATGCTTCTAATAATTTGTCATCTGTGTAGATGACTGCTCTTTACTAGTCCTTGGAAGTTCCATTAGTGTTTGAGCTGTTTCTCTCATTTCCTCTAAACTCATGTCTTCCAAACATCAGAGTTCCCTCCTTGCTCAAAGAGAATTTCTAAAGATAGTCCAAAATCCTAATGGCCCTTGCATACAAACTCAACTCCTTTTCTATTTCTCTCTCCTGTGCTAACTTGACAAAACTAGCATTTATGGAACCCAGCACTCTGCCTCCTGCACACCAGGTCCTAGGCATCTGACTGGTTGACTATACTGCCTGGTCTCCTTTATAGCCATGACCACTATCCTCAAAAGTGTTCTTAGAATTACCTGGCTAGATTAGTCTAAGACTTCTCCTACTGTTCTAAATAACTCCTCCCATTTTCTTTTCTTCTCAAATATATATCATCTCCAATTCAATCCCCACTCTCAACTGCAGCTTTAATGTTTATTTGTGTAAGAATTAGAACTTACGGTCTTTGAGTTGGTTCCGACTCATAGTCGACCTCTCCTTGGGTTTCTGAGGTGGTATTTCTACCAGGGAAGTAAATTACCCAGTCATCCTTCCAAGGAGTGGCCTGGTGGGTTTGAACTACCAGCCTTCTGGTTAGCAGTCAAATGCCTTAGGCACTACACTACCAGATTTTTCATATACTTCTTTCACAAAATAATCGATCTATCCATGACTCTGACATAATGTTTTGCCTTTCATCCTTCCCCTTCCAGAAAACCAGCCAACTACTAATAAAATCCAATACTACCAGTCTGATTTAAGACACTTATCTGAATTACTGCAAGTGACTCCTAATTTGCCTCCTTTTTTCTGTATATGTCCCCCACCTCATTATCTATTCACTACACAAAATTCAGAGTAATCCTTGAAATCATTGGTGAGATCAAATCACTTCTTTGCTTAAAACTGAACAATCACTCCTCCTTTTACTCACTGGTCTCTTTGTTTTCCTTGAAACCCAAAGCACTCTCCTATTTTAACATCTTCACACCAGCTATTACCATAGCCTGGTAGATTATTTCTTCAGATAATCATACAAATAACTTTCTCACATGTTCCAAGTCAAATACAATTAATATGTTTAAAATTGCAGCACTTACAAACAGAAAGATGGTGTCTTAACTGTAGTCTACATGTTAGTTCCCTCTAGCATCTTAGTGCCTGAAAAACTAGGTGTAGCAGTTTGAAGTGGGGATTCTAGTGCTCTGAGCAGCTCATTAAGTCAGAGAATGCCAAACTCAGGGAAGTTGGAGTAGAAAAGAGGGAGAGACAGCATAACCAGCCAGAAAGAATAAAACATAGGGGAACCTACCCTGAGGAATGCCAACTGGCCAGTGAGACAGGGCATCAGAGGGCTCCCTGGGGCAGTGGAGAGAACACACTGGAGGACCTGCAGCCACTCCACAGATCTACATCAATGCCCACTTTTATTGGTAAACTTGGGACCACAGGGAGTGAGCAGAGACCCCTCTGGCTCCAGGAGCTGCTGAATTGGGAACAGAGAGGGAAGCTGGCTGCAAGTGGGCAGACTCTGGGTCAATCTTCAGGCACAGGTAAGGGCAACTATTCCAGGATACCTTTTGGCATGGAAGGCCCTGGAGTATAGGGTCTTTGTGGCTGTCTGAATCTGGTGGGAAAGGGGAAGCCCCCTAACCATTGCAGTCTCTGCTGAACTTGAGCTGCAGGCCTATGAGTAACAGTATAATGTCATCATTAGCAGCCAACTCAAAGCCCTGGGAATGAGGACTTGTACTTTGGGGCTCTTTTTTTGTTTTGTTTTGTTTTTCTCTTTTCTTCCTCCTTGCCCCACCTCTCCCCTGCCTCATCCAACAGAAAAACCACATTAAGGCAACACAACATCTGCCAGCTCAAATCTTAAACCCACTTCACAACAAACATAGACCTGCATCCACATTCCACACAGTGATTCCATCACCACAAAGAAAACTGCAGAACAACTCAGCACACCTGAATTAATAACCAAAAAAATAAAATACACCAACTCTACCTTTCCAAAAATATTAAGTCATAAAATCAAGACAAAAAAAAAAAATCAATACATAACGAAAAGTTAAAGACAACTGCAACATATCTAGGCAACTTAAAAAAAAAAAAACAGGATAAGATAATATAAATAAAATCTCAAATAAAATTCTCCTTAGGTATGGAGTAAAAGGAGGCAATAGAATTATCTGAGAAGGAAATTAGAAGGTATGTTTACAGAATTCTACAAGAGCTCAAGGAAACCACAAACAGAATTAAGGAGAACACAGACAGTACCCTGGAAGAACTCAGGAAAACCATTCAAGAACAAAATAACAAGATTAACACACAATCAGAACTCATACAAAAACAGCAGGTAGAAATCCAGAAGATGAATACCAAAATTACAGAATTAGACAACACAGTGGAAGCACAAAAGAATAGTCTAGAACTGGCTGAAGAACACATTTCCCAACTAGAAGATAAATCCTTTGACACCAGCCAATATGAAGAAAAAACAGAACAAAGATTTAAGGCAAATGAAGAGAACCTAAGAGTTATATGGGACAACATGAAAAAAAAAAAAAAGCAACACGTGCCTCATTGGAATGCCAGAACAAGAAGAGGCAAAAAAAAAAAAAATCAACAAGAAAATTTTGGAAGACTTACTAACAGAAAATTTCCCCTATACCATGAAGGAAGAAATGATCTTTGTCCAAGAAGCTCAAAGAACACCATCCAGGATAGATCCCAAGAGAAAAACACTGAGGCATATCATAATCAATATCTCCAAAACCAAAGACAAAGAAAGAATCTTGTGAGCTGCCCAGGATTAAAGAAATATTACTTTTAACAATCAAACAGTTAGGCTGAGTTCTGATTATCCAGCAGAAACCATGCAGGCAAAAAGGCAATAGGACAGCATATATAAAACACAGAAGGAAAAGAGCTTCCAACCAAGAATCCTATATTCAGCCTACTTGTCCATCAAATATAGGATGAAATCAAGACATTCTCAAACAAACAGAAATTAAGGGATTTAGTGAACACTAGACCAGCCCTACAAGAAATGTTTAAGGAAGTCCTTCCAATAGAAAATCCGCAACAGAGAACAACAAAATCAGGACATATGACATCAACACTAAAACAAAATCAGAAATAGATGCTCTAAATAAGATCATAAAGCATAATACACTAAAAAACAAGTAAATCAATCTGCACATGACAATAACAACTAACCAGAGGGAAGAAAAGGTTCTAGGTACAAAACTTCCAAATGGAGAGGAAAACAGGACAATGTCTTCATAGAACAGAATGTTCCAAAAATATAGAGACAAGAATTCACTCCAAGGCAACCACAGAGAAAATTAACAATCCCCCTAAGCAAAGCCAGAAGGAAAGGAAACATATGGGCTTAGTAAGCACAAAACCAACAATAAAGAAGAAAAGACAGGAAACACTTGACAACAATATGAACTCAGCACAGAAAAGTACATGGACCAAGGAAACTCCAATAACATGACCAAAAAAATAATAATAATAATAATAGAATGACAGTCAGTGTGAATGGCCTGAATGCACCAATCAAGAAAAGTAGAGTGGCAGACTGGATAAGAAAAGAAGGCCCATCAATATGCGTCTACAAGGACCCAGCTTAGACACAAAGTTAAAAACAAACTAAGAGTTAAGGGGTGGAAAAAAATATACCAAGCCAATGGTAACCACAAAAGAGGAAGAGTGACAATATTAATTTCTGATAAAATTGACTTTAAGGTGAAAAATAACATAAAACACAAAGATCACTATATGATGCTGAAAGGGTCAATCGACCAAGAAGACATTACGATAATAAATATCTATGCACCGAATGAAAGTGCTCCAAAATTCATGAAGTAAATATTAACTAACTTGAAAGGGAAAATGGACAACTCTACAACAGTAGTAGGAGAATTTAACACACCACTTTCAAGGAGGGACAGATCAACTAGAAAACAAAATCAATAAAGATACAGAAGAACTCAACAACACAATCAAACAACTCTATCTGATATACATATACAGAGCACTCCATTCAACATAATCACAATTCACATTCTTCTCTAGTGCACATGGATCAGCCTCCAGAATAGATTACATGTTAGGACATAAAAGAAGCCTCAATAAATTGAAAAACATTGAAATACTACAAAGCATCTTCTTGGACCACAATGCTATAAAATTAGAAATTAATAATAGCAAGATCAAGGAAAAAACATCAAACATGTGGGAGATGAACAATTCACCACTCAAAAACTACTGGGTAATAGAAGAAATAAAAAGTGAAATAAAAAATTCCTAGAAACAAATGAAAACGAAGATACATTATACCAAAACCTATGAGACACAACAAAAGCAGTACTCAGAGGTCAGTTTACAACATA
The DNA here is from genome assembly GCF_000298275.1 of Orycteropus afer afer. Classification (NCBI taxonomy): domain Eukaryota; kingdom Metazoa; phylum Chordata; class Mammalia; order Tubulidentata; family Orycteropodidae; genus Orycteropus; species Orycteropus afer. The sequence continues at coordinate 756,898 of NW_006921645.1, forward strand.
AATGCATACATCAAAAAAAGGAAAGAAACAAAATCAACATTCTAAACCAACAACCCTAATAATTAGAAAAAGAACAATGAAAGAATTCTACAGTATCTAGAAGTAAGGAAATAATAAAGATCAGAGCAGAAATAAATAAAACAGAAAAAAAATAGAGAAAATCAACAAAACAAAAAGCTGATTCTTCAAAAAGTTTAACAAAATTGACAAACCATTGGCATATCTAACAAAAGAGAAGATGCAAAGTACTAGAATAGTAAACGAAAAGGGTGTCATCACAACAGAACCAACTGAAATAAAAAAGAATATTATGAAAAACTGTACTCCAACAGATTTGAGAACCTAGAAGAGATGGACAATTTTCTGGAATCACAAGACCTACCTAAACTATCCCAGTCACATATAGAATACTTGAACAGACTTATAACAAAAGAAGAAATTGAACAGGTCATAAAAAAAACTTCTCACAAAAAAAAAGTCCTTGGCCCTGATGGCTTCACTGGAGAATTTTACCAAATATTCAGGAAAGAGTTGAACACTCAAGCCATTCCAGAACATAGAGAAAGATGGAATACTCCCAAACTTATTTTATGAAGTAAGCAGAACATTAATACCAAAACCAGAGAATAACACCACTAAAAAAGAAAACTACAGACCAATATCCCTCATGAACATAGATGCAAAAATCTTCAACAAAATCCTAGCTAACAGAATCCAACAACAAATCAAAAAAAATAACAAATCCTGACCAAGTGTGATTCATGCCTGCTATGCAAGGATGGTTCAACATCAAAAAAACAATCAGTGTAATCCAGATACCAGCAACATTTTTTAAGGACATGGAAAAACCAATTACTAATTTCATATGGAAAGGAAAGAAACCTCGGATAAGCAGAGAACTTCTGAAGAAGATCAAAGTGGGAGGTCCCACACTCCTGCATCTTAAAACCTACTATACAGCCACAGTAGTCAAAACAGCATGGTATAGGTACAATGATAAAGAGACTGATGGAACAGAATTGAAAGTCCAGAAATAGACTCATCCATCTATGGACAGCTCATCTTTGATGAAGGTCCAAAACCCATTAAATGAGGAAGAGATAACCTCCTTAACAAACAGTGCTGGCAAAATTGGATCTCCACCTGCAGAAAAATGAAACAAGACCCATACCTCACCCTATAAACAAAACAACAACAACAACAAAAAAAAAAAAAAAACACTCAACTTGGATCAAAGACTTATATGTAAAACCCTAAACTATAAAATTCATCAAAGGTAAAATAGGGGCAAATCTAGGAGCCCTAAGTGATGGCACAAATAGACTATCAAACATAACCCAGAATGCACAGGAGGTAGAAGAGAAGCTAGATGACTGAGACCTTTTAAAAATTAAATTTTTATGCTCATTGAATGACTTTGTCAAAAGGGTGAAAAGAGAACCGACAGACTGGGAGAAAATATTTTTCTGTGACATATCTGACAAAGGACTTATCTCAAAAATCTATAGAAAACTTCAATACCTTAACACTAAAAAGACAGTCCAATTCAAAAATGGGCAAGATACATGAACAGACACTTCACTAAAGACGATATGTCGCAGATGGAGTATGGTGAAACCCCCAATACTATGGTCCTGGGATATGTTTTAGGCCTGGAATAAAACCCAATCCCAGTGGGCTAGCTCTCAACCCAATAGTAAACAAGATGTACATGCAGACCACTCAACGCAGGGTGACACACCTACACACTCTATGGAAATGCATCCCTTGGAGCAATCAACCACAGGGCACCAGAGGGGCAACAGTCACACAGAGGGAATGCAGGACACACAGGAGTGCATAACTATGAGGGGCATGGGCAGGTTACTGAGCAGGAAGGGGAGGAAACTGGGTTAGGGTTGGGGATGGTAAATGGGGAGTGAAACTAAATGTACACAAAATGTTGAATATAAAGTAAACTCTGCTCTGTAAACTTTCACCTAAAGCACAATAAATAAACAAATAAAATGAAGGAAAAAAAAAAAAAAAGAGATGATATGCTGTCAGCCAGCAAACACGTTAGGAATTGCTCTCTATCTTTACTCACTAGAGAGATGCAAATGAAAACAACGATGAGACATCATCTCACCCCAGCAATAGTAGCAAAGTCCAACTGGACAGAAAATAAATAGTGACAAGGTTGCAGAGAGATCAGAACTCTTACACACTGCTAGTGGGATTGTAATATGGTACAACCATTGTGGCAAACAATATGGCATTTCCTTAAAAAAATGAAAATAGAAATACCCAGAATTGCTTATCCAGCAATTCCATTACTAGGAATATATCCTAAAGAAGTGAGAGGCAGACATACCCACACCTATGTTCTTTGCAGCACAATTCACTATAGCTAAGAGATGGAAACAACCTAAATGCCCATCAACAGATGAATGGATAACCAAATTATGGTACATTTGCACAATGGAATACTATGCTACATTAAAGAACAATGAAAGATACATGAACCATCTCACAACGTGGATGAGCCTGGACATTATGCTGAGTGAAATAAGTCAGTCACAGAAAGACAATTATTATATGAGCCCATTATTGTAAAAAGACAAGGAATGGTTCGCTGAAGGAAGGGAACTCACTTTGTAGGTTCCCAGGGAGGGGAGGGAATAATTTTGGGCTAGTTGGGGCCCACACGCTGAAGTGGGTAAGGGGAGGGATATACGGAAAGGGTTTGTGACTACCGTGATAACATCGGGGAAAGGGAGGACACCAAATTGTGCATGTAAGATATAAATGGCAGAGGCTAATACCAGTTTATCCACAATACTGCATTACCATTAACACCGAACACCAGGCTACAGATAAATAAATATAAACATAAACATAAACATCTGAGAACATCAGCTGGGGGTCAGTGGACAGGATTATACTCTGGACCAAGGATAGATTCAGCGAAGGCTAATCTTACACAGATACCAGTGATACCCAATACCCACAATCCTTACAGAAACAACAGAAGACGGACATAGAGCAATCCAGCACAGACAGCCAGACACTATGGGAGAGAGGTCCAATGGATCTACCGACTTAGGATCATAGTATTGGGGGACACCAGACTCAATTGGCACAACAAAATATATAAAAATCTTGCTCCACAACCTACATTGGTGAGTAGCGACTGGGGTCTTAAAAGCTTTCAAGCGGTCATCTAAGATGCAGCTAATCATCTCCTATTATCAGAAGCAAAGAAGAGTGGAAAAAACCAAGGACATTTGGAAGCAATCAGCCATAGGATATGATGGATCTCAAGACCAGAAGAACTAGGTGGTGCCTAGCTACCAAAGCCAACCACTTGGGAAAAGATCAAAACTGGAGATCCTGTATAGAGTGGAAAGAAAAACGTGGAACAAAATCCAAAAACAATAATGACCAGAACTTCTGGTTGGATGGAGTCTGGTGGGACCTCCAATACTATGGTCCTGGGATATACTTCAGGCCTGAATAAAACTCACTCCCAGGGGCTGGCTCTCAGCCCAATAGTAAACAAGATGTACATGCAGACCACTCAACTGAGTGTGACACCCACATACTTTATGGCGATACATCCCTGGAGCAGGGCACCAGAAGGGCAACATTCACATGGAGGAAATGCAGGACAAACAGGAGTGCAAACTATGAGTGGCACGGAGGAAATTTACTGGGAAGTGGGGGGGAGGACAGTGGGCTAGGACTGGGGATGGTGAATGGGGAGTGAAACCAAATGTAAAAGAAATGTTGAATGTAAAACAAACTCTGCTCTGTAAATTTGCACCTAAAGCACAATAAAAAATAAAATGCACAAACAACCCTTTGCCACTCCTGATTTCCCATACCTGATCTACCATGTCTTCTCATAACATGTTTCACCTTCTTATGACTTGTGACCATTTTCTACTGAATTATTATGTCTATTATTTATGTTCTATCTGCCTCTACCCACAGAATTTAATGTACTTGAGGGCAGTGTTTCGCCTCTTTTATTCACTCATGTATACCAAGCAGGTATAAAAGCATCACATATCAAATTCATGTGCTCATTATATAATTAGTGAAAAATAAATGAATTAATCCATCTTTGAGTGATGTTCATTCCTTCTTAGATTCAGTTTCAAGACCATCTTGGTATCCTGAAAACTGTTAGTTATAAATTTTAAGTCATACATTTAAAAACCACTATAGAGGGAGCCGGGGAGCTCTGGTGGCATAGTGCCAAAGATATTTGACTGCTAACCAGAAGAGTGGCGGTTGAAACCCACCAGCTTCTCTTTGGAAGTAAGACTTCTGTAAAGATTTATCACCTTGGAAACCCAATAGGGGTTGGAATCAACTCTATGGCAGGGAGTTTAATAATAGTATATATCACACACAAGTAAAATTTTGCTGAAGGTAATTAAAAAGTGGTTGCAGCAGTATATTGATATGGAACTTCTACAAATGCAAGGTGGATTAAGAAGAGGACATGGAATGAGGTATATCATTACTGATGTCAGATGGATCTTGGCTGAAAGCAAAGAATACCAGAAAAATGTTTACTTGTGTTTTATTAACTATGTAAAAGCATTCAACTGTGTGGATAACAACAAGTTATGGATAACATTGACAAGAATGGGAATTCCAGAGCACTTAATTGTGCCATGAGGAGCCTGCACATGGATCAGGAGGCTGTCCTTCAAACACTTCAACATAAACAAAATGAATATCCTCACAACTGGAGCAATAAACAGCATCATGCTAGACATCAAAAAGATTGAAGGTGTCAAAGATTTCATATTACTTGGTTACACAACCAACACCAATGGAAGTAGCAGTCAAGAAATCCAATGACATATTGCACTGGGCAAATCTGCCGCAGAAGGCGTTTTTAAAGTACTGAGGAACGAAGATGTCTCTTTGAAGACTAAGGTGCACCTAACCCAAGCTGTGGTATTTTCAATTGCCTCATATGCATATGAAATCTGCACCATGAATAAGGAAGAGTGAAGAAGAGTTGATGCTTTTGAGTTGTGGTGCTGGCAAAGAATACTGACTGTACCAAGAACTGCCAGAAGAATGAACAGATTTTGTCTTGGAAAAAGTGTAGCAGGAATGTTTCTTGGAAGTGAGAATGGCCAAACTTCGCCTCACCTATTTTGGTCATGTTGTCAGTAGGGACTATTTCCTGGAGAAGTATATCATGCTTGGTAAAATGGAGGGTCAGCAAAAAAAATGGGGAGACCCTCAAAAAGATACATTGACACAGTGGCTGCAATGATGGGCTCAGGCATAGCAAGGATTGTGAGGATGGTGCATGACCAGTTAGTGTTTTGTTCTATTATACATAGGATCTCTAATTTGGAACACACTCATCAGCACCTAACAACAATAACATATAATAACATATAAGGAGCTCTATCAGGCAATCTACTTCTGTAGTGATACTGTCTCGAAAATCCAAGGAGGGGTCGCTATGAGTCAGATCAGACTCCGTGGCGGTGAGTTTGGTTTTTTTGTTTGAGTGGTGTAGCAGGAGCTCTGGTGGTGTAGTGCCTAAGGTACTTGACTGCTAACCAGAAGGTTGGAGGTTCAAATCCACCAGCCACTCCTCAGAAGGAAGGTTGGACAATCTACTTCCCTAGTGATAATGCCTTGGAAACCCAAGGAGGGGTTGCTATGAGTTGGATCCGACTCAACAGCAGTGAGGTTTTCTGGTTCTTTTTTTTTTTTTTTTCCTTTGGTTTAGTGGTATAATGGATAAGACACTTGGCTGCTAACCAGAAAGTTAGAGGTTCAAACCCACCAGCTACTCTGAGGGGGGGAAGATGAGCAATCTGCAATCTACTTCCATAAAGATTTACAGCCTTGGAAATGCAAGGCAGTTTCTATGAGTCAGAATTTGACTGGATGGCAGTAGGTTTGGTTTATAATAGTATATATAAACTAGTAGAGGAAAAGTTAATGGGAAGAAAAGAAAAATGTTTATGTATATAATATATAAACAAAAGTGTAAGGAAGAAATAGATAGCTATTAGAGTCTTTGTTCATGCAACTACATTCAGGTCCTAATTGCTATTTATAACTTCTTTTCTCCATTTCTTACTCCATATTCAATTTTTCCTCAGACAGAAAGTCATCTAATTGATGTTCTTTACCTTGTGGGTGGGAACACTGGTAGCATAGTGCCTAAGGCATTTGACTGTTAACCAGGAGGCTGGAGGTTCAAGCCCAACAGCCACTTCTCAGAAGGAAGATGGGGCAATCTACTTCCGTAAGTGATACTGCCTTGGAAACCCAAGGAGAGGTTGCTATGAGTCAGGTCCAACTCGACAGCACATAACAACAACAACAACAACCTTGTGGGTAAACTTTAACTCATGAGGAGTTTAAGGTCCTTGGTCCTGCTCATATAAATTTTCTATAGTGTTCACTATAATTTTAACACCTGATATGTATGGAAATATCAGTACACTCTCCAGAAGTTCCTCTGTGTTCCAGACTTATTATTGCTTATCCTGCTGTGCAGGCAGCAAGTATAATTACCCCTTATTATCAGGCTCAAACATACTAGACAAACCAATGATACATTTATTATTTTTATTATTTTAGTAGCAAAGAGAAAACCTAATCAGATGTCTATTTGAAATCTAATTTAATGGAACCACTGTGTGTCCCTTGCAAAAACATTTCTCCAGTAGGGATTAAGAATTTTAAAATAGTGGAACCTAGCGGTCATTGGGAACTCTGGTGGCAAAGTGCCTAAGGCATTTGACTGTTAACCAGAAAGTTGGCAGTTCAAACCCACCAGTCATTACTTATAATAGTAATTGGTGTCACTTTCACTGATTTCCTTTGGTTGGAGACCCATGTATTCCATTTATGGAAAAAAGAGCATTGTATAACTGTTGATGGTTCAGAGCACATACAGCTGCAAACTTGCAACATATTGTCTTTCAGCTGGCACTACAACTTCAAAATTTGAGTCTTCAAAATTCCTTTTCTTCATCCCATAATGTCAGTTGTTTCTGTGTGATGGGATACATAAAACTTGTGAATCCTGAAAGTGTTGTTCTTGGTCTTCTTTTGGGAGAAAATGAGGTTTTTATCAGAGGCAATATAGCACAGTATTCCATGGTGATGGTCAGGCAGTTATTAAATCTATAGATATGAGCTCAAGTGGCACAATGCCGAAGGCATTTGACTTCTAACCAGAAGGCTGGTGGTTCAAACCCACCAGGGATTCCTTGGAAGGAAGATTGGGCAATCTACTTCCATAGAGATACCATCTCAGAAACCCAAAGAGGAGTCACTATGAGTCAGAATTGACTTGACAGCAGTGAGTATAGTTTTTGGGTTTTTGGTATAGATAGTTTTGCTAGCAAAAACATGGTGGTAATAAAAGATAAATCAATATCTAGACAAATGTCTATTCCATTGCAGAAAATTTCCCCTTTTATGACATTATTTTGGAGCTTTGGTCTGGTAGCATAGTGCCTAAGGCACTTGACTGCTAACCAGAAGGTTGGTGGTTCAAACCCACCAGCCACTCCTTGGAAGGAAGGTTGGACAATCTACTTCCCTAGTGATACTGCCTCAGAAACCCAAGGAGGGGTTGCTATGAGTCCGGTCTGACTCGACAACAAATAACAACAACAACAACATGACATTATTTTACTGCTAAAAGATGTCCAGCTAGACCACTGTCATCACATTTCAGAGAATGATCCTATGGTGTATTGACATTCTCCCAATTAATCATGTAAATTGAAAGACAGAAGATAATGAAATAATAAATCCTGGTAGCATAGTGCCTAAGGCACTTGACTGCTAACCAGAATCCTGGCAGTTCAAACCCACCAGCCACTCCTCGGAAGGAAGATGGGGCAATCTACTTCCATAGTGATACTGCCTTGGAAACCCAAGGAGGAATCGCTATGAGTTGAGTACCACTCGATGGCACATAACAACAACAAATGCTTAAGGGGAAAAAAAAAAAAAAACAGAAAAAAGAAAAAAACTTTAAATTCTACGTCCAATGAAAATATTCAAAAAAGAAAGTGAAATAAAAACATTATTAGAAAAATAAAACCAGACAAAATTATAAAAAGAAGAGCAAATTAAACACAATGAAAATAGAAGAGAAAAATAGCGGCAGAAATTAATGAAATTTAAGACAGATAAACAACAGAAAATGGTCAACAAAGCCAAAAGTTGACTGCTTGATAAAAGTAAAATTGCAAGATAAATTTATAGGAAGAATGATCAGGAATAAATAGAATATAAAATCACCAATACCAGGAATTAAAAGGGAAACATCACAAAGTTTCTACAGACTTTAAAAAAATATTAAAGAAATATTAGACAACAAATTTTGCCAACAAATCCTGTAATGGAAAAATGGGAAGTATAAAAATATATTTAAAATAACAATTGTTCAATATAAAAACAAGAAGAAATAGAAAACTTTAAAGGTATTAAATGTGTTAAAGAAACTGAATTCTTAATTATGAACATTTTCAGGCCCAGATAGCTTCACTGCTACCAAAAATCTAAGGAAGTAATTATACCAATCCTCAGCAAATTATATTGGAAGGTAAAGAAGAAGGGAATACCATACAACTTATTTTATGAGGCCAGAAGACCACTAATTATAT
>NW_006921645.1:765715-781071 GCF_000298275.1 Orycteropus afer afer
TAAAATATTATCAAATTAAATTCTACAAGGCACAATAAAAATCATAATTTTCAAGTGTAATTTATTCCAGAAATCCAAGTTGGATTAATATCCATAAATCAATCAAGGCAATTTCCCAACTAAGGGAATAAAGAAAAAAAAACTAAATAAAGCATATGATTATCTTAATAAGCCAAAAACCAAACTCACTGCCATTGAGTCAGATCCAACTCATAGCGACCCTTCCTTGGGTTTCCGAAGCAGTATCGCTATGGAAGTAGATTGACCAATCTTTCTTCCGAGGAGAAGCTGGTGGGTTTGAACCACAAGCCTTCGGCTTAGCAGTCAAATGCCTTAGACACTACACCACCAGAGCTCCTAAAGAGAGAAAAATTTTAATAAACTTTAATAGTAAATTTATAACAGAAAATAAGGTACAATAGCAATCATGGGTTAAATGAGAATGTCCTCAGTCTGACAAAGGGCATCTACAAAATTCCTGTTTTTGAATTATTTTCAGCAAAATTTTACTTGTGTGTAATGTTAATGATATCATTTGATAATTTCTACATTCTGTTGGATGATCTTTGTTTGGAATTGACACAAATATTGATCTCTTCCAATTCATTAGCCAGGTAGCTGTCTTCCGAATATCTTGGTATAAATGAGAAGCACCACCAGCATTGCAATCATTTGTTGTAACATCTCAATGTGCATTACTTCTATGCCTGGAGCCTTGTTTTTCACCAATTTCTTCAGTACAGCTTGGACTTCTTCCTTGAATACCATCAATTTTTGATCATATACTACTTCTGAAATGATTGAAAGTTGATCAATTCTTTTGGGTACAGATTTTTTTTCACAGATTTGTCCTTCAGAGCCCTCTCTACCAGGGAAAAGAACAGCTTACAAAGAATTCCTGTGGACTAGAACCTTCAGAGAAAGACCAGTCCTTCCTCACAGACTGGCCTTATCTCATAATCACTCAGCATCATAAAAAGCAAAATGGTACAGGAGGCCCATTCCCTTCTCCCAAAGGGAACATAAGGACTAGATCTGTCTTTAAGTGACCAGACCAACTACTCAGAGGCCTAAATTCTGAGCCCTAAAATCTCACAATTACCTGTGAGTCCAGAAGAGAGAAACCTTCAAGAGTGTGCTTTTCCAAGGATCTTTAAGAGATTTCAGACAAGACCAAGAAAATCAAGATGACCTGACAATTGACTTCTCTTTTTTTTTCTTCCTATTTATTTTTTAATTGTGGTTTGGGTGCAAATTTACAAAGGAAGCTTGTTTTACATTCAACAGTTCATGCACATTTGATTTCACAGCCCCAGTTACCATCCCCAACCATAAAAAACTCTCCTCCCTCCCCCCCATGACTACCCCCACCCTGTGCCCTTCTTAACTATGCATTCCTGTCTGTCCAGCTCTCCTTCTATGTGAATGCTGCCCCACTGATATCAATTGATTTCTCTTGACACCTTTACTTGATTCTTCTTGGATCTCGTTGTTTCCTAACACCAGAAGTTGTTTCATTTGAACACTAATTAAACCACTATTAAAGATGTGCTCTTTTTAATAACAGAGTCTGTGGTATGATGGGAGGGTGGAACAATGACTAAAATTCGGGTCTTTATTTTCATTTTCAGCTCTGCACAATATGCTATATGTTTATGGCAATTCTCTTTCTCTACGCTTCTCTTCTTCAGTTTCCGATTTGCAAAATTAGAGCACTGAATGAGATGACTTCTGGGATCACCACTGCTCAAATGCATTATATTGTGGATGGAGCCCTCAACAACTTAAATGTGACTGAATTATGTAGAATTAATTAGCCTTTGAATTTGTATATCATTTTGTAATCTTTGGGAAATTCTGTAACATTCATTAACTCATTGGTTTGCATCTTCCCCTATGATTCCAAACGTTGGTTGCTGTTATTGTTAGGTACTGTGGAGTTGATTCTGACTCACAGAGACCCCATGTATAAACAGTATGAAACACTGCTTGGTCCTGCACCATTATCACAATCCTTGCTATACTTGAACCTATTGCCACAGCCACTGTGTCAATCTGTCTTGTTAATGGTCTTCCCCTTCTTTGCTGACCCTCTATTTTATCAAGTAAGATATCCTTCTCCAGGGACTGGTTCCTTCTGACAACATGACCAAAATAGGTAGCATGAAGTCTGGTCATTCTCACTTCTAAAGAATCTTCCTCCTGAACTTCTTCCAGGACATATATGTTCCTTCTTCTGGCAGTCCATGGTATTTCCAGTATACTTCAGCAACACTGCAGTTGAAATGAATCATTTATTCTTCTATCTTCCTTATTCATTGCCCGGCTTTCACATGCATAGGAGGCAATTGAAAATATCACAGCTTGGATCAGGGGCACCTTAGTCTTCAAAGAGACATCTTGGCTCTTTAACACTTTAAAGAGGTCTTTTGCAGCAGATTTGCCCAGTACAATTATGTCAGAGGCTAGGTGTCCTAAACGAAACTATTGCAAGGTTGGTTCCTTGTAGGGGCTGTATTCCATGGCTCTCTCCTAGCTTTTACTGGTTACTGGCCATGCTTGGTGTTTCTTGATTTGTAGATGCATCACTCCTATGACCTCCTTGTGTATAGTTTGTCTTTTAAAAAAGACACCAGTCATTGGTTTAGAAACCAACATAATCAGTATGATGTCATCTTAACTAAACATGTCTACAAAGATCTTACTACCAAATAAGGTCACATTCTGAGGTTCTGGGTAGATATGAATTTTAAAGGGACACTATTTAACTTAGTACATTGACATGACTAAACAAATGACTAAACAGAATGAGAGAAGTTCCAAGGTCACTGTTTTGGTTGCCTAGTGCCACTCTGACAGGTCAATTTTCCAAGGTCACTGTTTTGGTTGCCTAGTGCCACTCTGACAGGAATATACCACAAATGGGATGGCTTGGATCAAACAGGAATTTATTCTCTTACAGTTCAGGAGGCTAGAACCAAAGTACCAGGCTCCAAGGGCTTTGTGAAAGCCCCTTGACATTGGGTTTCAGCTCTGCCTCTTGCTCCTGACTCACTGAAGTTAGCGCCATCTCTTCACTCAGGCAGCTACTGGCTGCTGAGGCTAACAAACCCAAGGTCAACAAATAAAATGGCACAGTCCCAATGTTACAAAACCACATGGCAGGCCATTAATTCAAGTCCATTGAAAGTCCCAAGGTCGACAGAGCATGTCAAGCTGCTGAACAACTACACAGCTACATGCAGTGTTCAAGCATATCATAAACTAGAGATCATTCCCCAAGGCTTCTCCTTACATTCAAGAAGCAGACCACAGCCCTAGGGCAGCTACTCAGCTGCTCACAGTAGATTCCACCATGGAGTTGATTACCAGTCTCATCATGGGGAATACTACATCCAGATGTCCAGCCACTCAACTAGGCCCAGCCAAGTGGACACACAAACTTAACTACGATAGTCACACAAATAGTAGGCAAGATTAAACCTGGAGCCAGACATCTTGATTCCCAACCTAGTTTCCTTTCCTTTCCTCACAAACTAATTCTGGTATTTGAAGCTAATAATGGTAGCACCTGGGAGCCAGTCAGGTTCCCTCCCACATTGATGACTGTCAGGTGACAACATTAAACTGGTCTTTCTCAAAGTCCCAGTGGCTGGTCTAATTAAGTGGGTTCTTTCCAGAGGGACCAATGAAACTTCAATAACCTTCTTTCTAAGAGTCTTTCAGTAATTCTGACCATTTGGAGAGAAAACAAATCCATACCGCAAAGGAATTAAAGATGTTATTTTAACTTTGTATACCATGCATAAAAAGTTACCCTTTCACTTGAGTTTTCGAATAAGCTGGGGAAAAATAAAGTTCTTATCACATGTTCTCCAGCTGAATGTCTCAGGGGTTGTCATTTAACTTCAGGACCCTCAAAAAAAACATTGAAGTAATCTCTTTCATCATTCTCTCCCCCTTTACCACCAACCCTATGTTCTCTCTCTTTTATTGCTTTGTCTTACCTTTATCTTACTTGTGATATTCTAGATTTTCATCAGAATTTACAAACTTAGCAAGAATTTTACCTTGATCTTAGATTTTCTTCCTAATTTACTTCTTTAGTCTTGGGGTCACTTAGAGAATTATTACTGTGGTGTTAAAAGAGAGATCAAAATCAAGAACTTAATCATTGCTAGAGCATTTTCATGACACAGTGTACCCATACACACACCCACAAATGACAATAAATATAAATCACTCAGTAGTTATTCAGAATCTCAATAATCCCAACATTTCAGGGCACAGTTATTAAAGTAGTAGAAGAAAGTTCTTGTGAAAAAGAAAAGACTTAAACTATCTAAATTCCCAGTGGGACCCACACATTGTTCTGGGAGCCTAACCTAAAATTTAGGCCTCATAAACCTTTCAATATGAGCACTGCTATACTTTTTTTGGAAGAGGCCTGGTGGTGTAATGATCAAAGACTCAGCTGCTAAACCAAAAAGCCTGGCATTTCAAAACTACACAGTGGCTCTGTGGGAGAAAATACCCAGTTATCTGCTTCCATAAAGAATAAACAAACAAATAAACAAACAAAAAAAAAAACCTGTTTCCATCAAGGCAATTCCAACTCCTAGTGACCCTGTAAAACAGAGTACAACTGCACCATAGGGTTTCCAATGTTGTAATCGTTTTCTTTCTTTCTTGATTTGGATAAAAGTTTACTGAGCAAGTTAGTTTTCCATTCAATAATTTATACATATTTTGTCTTGTGATATTGGTTGGAAATCCACAAAATGTAACAGCATTCGTTTGACTTCCTCCCTGTGTTTCTCATTTACGATCATCCTTTTTCCCTGCCTCTCCCTGCCTTCTGAGTTTTGTTTGTAAGCAAATGCTGTCCTTTTCATCTTGTGTGGTAGATTATTTGAGGAGTACATTTCTCCCTGATGTTTTTGTTCACCGTATAGACCTCTCTATTGTTTGGCTGAAAGTTAAATCTCTCAAGGTGAGCTCAGTTCCAGGCTTGAAAATTGTCTAAGGGTCACCGTCTCAGGGGTTCCATCAGTCCCTGTCAGACCAGTAAGTCTGATCTTTTATTATAATTTTGAATTTTGTTCTACTTTTCTTTTCCCCCCACTTTGTCCAGGATCTTCCTTTGTGATCCTAACCAGAGTGGTTGGAAGTGGTAGCTGAGGACCATTTAGTTCTTCTAGTCTCAGGGTACTGGAGCTTATAGTTTGCAAAGGCTCATTATTCCTTTAGAATAATTTTCCCCGAGTCTTTGATTTTCTTCACTCTTCTTCCAGACTTGGAGTGATCAATAGGCCACTTGCAAGCTTTTAAGACCCTAGTCACTACTCAACCAAGCAAGATGAAGAATAATGTCTTGGTTAAGGCTGTAATCTTTACAGAAAAATCTTGCCACATTTTTCACCTGCTACATGTCTGGCAGGTTCATATCAGCAACCTTTCATTTAGCAGCCAACAGCTTAACTACTGCACCACCAAAGTTTCTTCTTATAAATATTATAGCCTGGGAAACTCTATAGGTCAATCTTACTTTGTTGTATCGGGTTTCTGTGAGTTGAAAATTGATTTAACAACACATAGGAACAACAATATCCCTATTTTACAGAATAGGAGTACAAAACTCAGCAATGTTAAGGAACAAAACTTACAAGAAATTAATCAAGGACTTGAACTCAGGATTTTCTGTGTTCATGATCTCTTAGGTGTAATATGTCCAGTGACAAGTAGCGGTCCCAAAAATCTATATGTTACTCAACCTAATAGGTGTCCTTAGTCTTCACTTAATCACCTTCCATTAAAGAAGGCAACTATGATAAGCATCAGTAAAACACCTTCATAAAATGAATTAAAATGCACAAGATAGAAAAAAATATAGCTAGTCTTACATATTATATTGTATAATTTATGCACCATGAAGGAGTAAATATGTTCTCACTTTACATATAATAAATGAAATAATTTTCATTATGTTTCAGTGAATGGAGACATGAATCTGGGGTCTTTCAGCAGTTTCTGAAGGTATCACTATATTATAGCACATATTCCATCATCATGGCTGATCAAATGGTTAATTTGTATGCAATATCTGGTGACGAATAAGAACAAGATTTACAAAAAAAAAATTACTAAAATATAAAAAGTTTTGGCTTTCTGAGAAATAATCATCAGTAATAGAAAATACTACCACTTGTCTGAAACTTGGTCCTAATATGGTGGCTTAAGTGTTGCTGTGATGCTGGAAGCTACACCACTGGTAATTCAAATACCACCAGAGTTACAAATGGTGAACTGTTTTCAACAGAATTGAAGGAAGAAGTCTAAGCTTCACTGAGGCACAGGCAAAAAACAAGTTTCCAGGAATTAACAGAATATCCATTGATATATTTCAACAAATGGATGCAATGGGGGAAGCACTCAATCATCTGAGCCAAGAAATTTGGAAGACATGGCCAACCAACTGGCAGAGATCCATATATGTGCCCATTCCAAAAAAAAAGGTGATACAATAGAATGTGGAAATTATCAAACACTATCATTAATGTTAAACACAAGTAAAATTTTGCTGAAAATAGCTCAAAAATGGTTGCTGCAGTATATCAACAGGCCGTAGTCAGAAATTCAAGCTGCATTCAGAACAGAAGGTGGAATGAGTGATATCATTGCTGACATGAGATAGATCTTGGCTGAGAGTGGAGAATACCAAAAAGTGTAAACCCATGTTTTATTGACTATGCAAAGAGATTAAACTGTGGATCATAACAAATTATGGATAACATTGTGAAGAATGGGAATTCCAGAACACTTAATTGCACTCATGAGGAACCTGTAGATAGACCAAGATGCAGTTGTTCAAACACAACAAAGGAATACTGCATGGTTTAAAATCAGGAAAGAAGTGTGTCAGGGTTGTATTCTTTCACCATGTTTATTTAATCTATATATTAAGCAAATAATCTAAGAAGATAGACTATATGAAGAACACAGCATCAGGACTGGTGGAAGAGATATTAACAACCTGGGATATATAGATGACACACCTTGCTTGCTGAAAGTGAAGAGGACTTGAAGCAACTACTGATAAAGATCAGACAACAGCCTTCAGTATGAATTACACCTCAACATTAAAAAAACAAAAATCCTAACAACTGAACCAACATGTAACACCATGATAAATGAAGAAAAGATTGAAGTTATCAAGGATTTTATTTTACTTGAATCCATAGTTAATACCCACAAAAGCAGAAGTCAAGAAATTAAATGACATATTACTTTAGGCAAATCTGCTGCAAAACACTTCTTTAAACTGTTAAAGAGAAAATGTGTCATTCTGAAGATTTGGGTGCACCTGACCCAAGCCATGATATTTTTCAATCGCCTTCAATCACCTCATATGCACGGAAAAGCTGAACAATGAATAAAAAAGACTGAAGAAAATTGATGTGTTTGAACTATGGTGTTGGCAAAGAATACTGAATATACCATGGACAGCCAGAAGAACAAATATATCTGTCTTGGAAGAAGTCCAGCGGAATATTCTTTAGAAGTAAGGATGGCAAGACTTCATCACTCATACTTTGGTCATGTTATCAGGAGGGACCATTTCCTTGAGAAGAACATCATGCTTGGTAAAGTAGAAGGTCAGAGAAAAAGAGAAAGACCCTCAACGAGGTGGATTGACCCAGGAGCTGCAACAATGAGCTCAAACATAACAAATGTTGTAAGGATGGTATAGGACAAAGCAGTGTCTCCTTCTGTTGTACATAGGGTCACCATGAGTCAGAACTGACTCAATGGCATGTATCAACAACAATAGAAAATAAATAAGAATTACTTATGCAGAACAGTTCCTTCCTTGCATATCCCTATATTCCTTTCCTCACATATACACTCAAGTCTTGTTTTTGTTCTTCAAACTTTTATATGGACACTGGTTGCCATAGAATACACTCCCTTCTCACAGTAATCCCATGTGTACATCATAGAAATGTGCTTCATAGGATTTTCAAAGCTGTGACTTTTCAGAAGCAGATCACCAAGCCTTTTTTCTGAGGCACCTCTGCATGGGTTCATAGTGCCAACCTTTTGTTTAATAGCCAGCACTTAATCATTTGTGCCACCCAGGGAATCATTTTATATGGATAGTTCTACCTATTGCATTTAAGATAGAATAACTAGTTGTAAGCACACAAAGTGAGAGGTGAATTGTGTAGAAACATTGATCAAGGCAATGTTTCCTAAACTGTGATTAAAATGAAGACTTAAAAAATGTGTTGTCACAAATCAGATGCAATAGCTCCCTGCTCAGAATTCAACTCCACTTTGCCTGGAATTTTGACCTCTGGAAAAAAGAGGTCAGGTAGCTACCTAAAAGGAGTAATTGGCTTCCCAAACACAGGTCTTTTGGGAGTTCTGACCAACACCCCCAAATAACCCTTGGATGGTCTGCAAATGTTACTAATAAAATTTGATAATTCCATCACTAATCAGTTCCCGAAAATTGCCACTGCAGTAGGAGGGAGAATTACTGGCAAGTGAGTAGTCTCCTGCAGGGCTGAGGGTGTGCCCTGTTCAATGTCAGACTTTTCAGCTGAGTGGACAATCTGGCTTAACAGTGGGATGCTGGGGGCAGGAACACTGGGACGCCAGAGCACTCATGGTCCTGTTGGTAACTTCATTTCCCAAATGTTCATAATTAAACAGCTTTTATTGAAGTAATCAGCATGAGCTTCTTAGCTTTGTTTTTGCAACCAGTATCGTGTTTATGGAGCCAAATATTAGACACTTTGATACTGAATACCTCCTCGGATGTGTTAATGTTGGCAAGGGCTCTAGATTCTGAAGATGCCGAACTGCCTCTGCACAGCCTCCCTTCCAACCTCCAACTCATCAGGCCCCCCAAACCACAAAGCAGCTGTTCTCCTGTAAGACTCACTTACAAGATTTCTCCTGAAAGTCCCAGGGAATGGTGTGCAATGGAAACAGGGTGAAATATGATATCAAAGTGTCTGTTGGACCAGAAGTGTTCAAAGAAAACATTTCTTAAATTTTGTGTTCACTGCCATTTCAGTAGAGCAATTAGATTGGATGGGACTTGGGGGAAGCTGTCGCCAGTCACTGCAGCAGGAATAGCAAACAAGACTTAAAGCAAATAAACGAACCCAAAACTGGCATCCCAGAGGCCCCTAGTCAATGACCTCCTCCATTCCCCAGGCAAGATGGCCAGCCCACCACCTGGGACTGAAGGCCAAACTGTAGGTTAATCAGATGAGACATTATTTAGCAGTCTTGATTACTAGAGAGTAATTAATCAGGGAAAGTCTCCAAACAGGAGGAGAATAAATAAACAAGCAGGCACACTCAGCCCCATTTTGGCTCAAGATAAGGCATCCATCCAGGTGTCCTACTGGGGTAGAGACCATCTATCTTGCTCAGTTTTTCTAAAGAAGCGTGATGGCATTTCTCACATCTGCCTAGAAAATGCAAAGTCAAGAGAACTCTGAATGAGATGGAAATATGGGACTTTGGGAAATTTATTTGCAGAAAGGCTCCCAAGGGATCTTTGTCATCAGTTGTGTGCTATCCTGTACATCCTTGTCCATTGTAATTGAATTCTGCTTTATGTTCAACATTTCAGAACAGAAGGTTCTGCATGGGTCCAAAAGTCTACCTATTTGGAGACAGCCAGGGGCTTAAGTGATGTTCTTGTGTTTGCACTTAAGAAGCCCACAGATTCATTAGCCCTTCAAGATTCTATCCAGCTTAAGACACTCCTAATACAAGCTACAAGAACTTTAGACATTAATTACTTCAGAAAATACTGATTTCTTCTTCAACCATATTGATTCTTAGTTTTCTAGTGCTCCACAACAGAAATACAAGTGTATGGCTTTAACAAACAGACATTTATTCCCTTACATTTTAGGGGTATAGATGTCTGAAATCAGAGTGCTGAGAAGATTAGGCTAGAAGTAAGAAATTTGGAAATCATGGAGAGGAGAATGCAGTTAACGCAAAAGGAAAAATACCAGCCGTTGGTTCAGACTGACCTGGCACATTACATCAAATAGGGTCATTTGGCTGGGTTGCATCTTTTTCCTTCTGGAGGAACAAAAAAAAAAAAAAAAAGTCAGCAACTCTAGAATCTGTGTAATGTAAACACGGCTGTGTTGGCTCGGCATCAGGGAAAGCACACCCAAACGTAAGTCAGCACAAGACATCCTCTGTTCAGAGGACAAGCTCAATGGTTTTAACCTAATGACCTGCTCTTAAACAGCTCTACAGCAAATCACAATTAAATAAATACCACTTAATAGCAGAGATTTGTTTTACTGCCAGATTATCTGTGGAGAGAGAAAAAGGAGGTTGGATGAGCCACTTGATCTTAATTATAAAATTAAGGTAGTTTCTAGATATTGTTATGAATTCAACCTCAAGCTAAATTTGTAAAATTCCACAGAAATGACTTACAGGTATTCTGGAATGAAACAGAGAGGTGGGGGATGATAGATGTAGAAGGATAGTATACCAAATATTGAGAGAGTTTTGTTTCATTGTCTTAAATGAAAACTATATCTAGTGGCCTTCCTTTGGGCTCAGTGATTAATAATAAATTACTAGAGTGGTATAAAATTATGGCATATTCAGCAATGAACTAATGAAAAAGGTAGCCACATGTGTTCCTCTGGAAAAGTACAGGACTGGTGGTCAGGAGAACTGAAGTCAAGCCCTGGTTCTACCATTCCCTGGGGCACCCCAAAAAGAATTAGAATGGATGAGAGGAAGTTATTACAGTTTATATCTGACACTGAGAAGCCACAAAAGCACTTCCCTCAAGAGGAGATAGATTCAGGGAGAAATGACACTTTCCTTCTCTCAAGAGGTTAATCTCTCTCCTTCCCTGAGCCTCTCCTTTCCTCCCACCCTTCTTTCTCTAAAAAGTCTGAACTTCCTTGCCTTTTGCTGCCTGGGACTTTAACTCTGATGATTACGAAGTGCCTAATTTTGCCAAGTAGATGCCCACATTCATATCTTTGTGCAGATGACCTAGGAAAGGTCTTGTGATCTCCAAGACAGTCCTATCATACTTTTGTCTTATTCCACACAGACTTTCATGCACTCAAATAATTGATGAATTTCACCAAGAATTCTGGGGCTCCATCAAAAGCTGTGGTCTGCCAAACTTTTACTTCCTTACTCTTTGAATGATTCCTAAACATCCAGAAACAGCTACAAGTTCCTCATCCCTGGCTTATGCCATTGTTGAGATAAAAAGATACTTATTCTACTGGTTGGGTCATATTCATTCACATGTGATAGGGAAATACCTCTCAGGGCCACTGTCTCCACTAAAATCAGTTTCTCAAAATTATGTAGTTTGATATCCACTAATTATTTCATGAAAAATCTGTATAAAATTCTTTATAAGAACAGGTATCATGTTTTCACCAATATATCTCCTCTACCCCAAACAACATAGAACAAGACATGAATGCAGTAGTTGTCTTTCTTTTAACATTTACCAAGCAGCTACTCTTGGGCAGGCACTCTGCTGTCTCTGAAGATATATAAACATAAAATGCAGCCTCTTCTGTAATTATAATCCTAGATGCTATGTGCCATCCTTTACATAGCTGAAAGATAGAAAATGCTTTTAACCCATGTCAAATATAACTGAAAGGTAAATATCTCTTTCCCTTATTCTGGGACAAATTATCTCCAGGTCAGGTTGATATCTATAAAATCACTCACTAAGGTGAGACCTCAGAAAATGGCTCTTTCTAAGAACTGTATTAATAGGAGTTTGGACCCAAATTGAAGCTGTTAGCTTAATAGCCCTGCTATTAATAGCTAATAGTCCTAAATCACTAAATGCTAGTCCCCACACTTGCAGAAGAGCTCTGAGATATGAGATCATATCCAGGGAAGGCAGAACAAAACAGTGAGTAAACTCAAAACTTTGTCTAAGGTAGAATAGTAGAAAGACAGTCAAAGATATTTAGCTGGGTGAAGAAGATTCAGAAGATCCATGAATGATCTCTAAGTTTCTCATGGCCACGAACTACATATTGTTCATTCAGTACAACCCCAAATGACTGTACAGGTTATAATCAATGTGAAAAAAGCCCCCTAGAGGTTTGTAGTACACAGCTTGCAAAATTGTGTACAGTAGCCCATGTTCATCTCTACATCTGCAACATCCAGAAGACCAGGCTTTCAATAAATTTTTGATAAATGACTGAATAGAAGCCATTGCTACCTTCAAAAATGGTGAAGAGCTACTGTATGAAAGATAGAGCAGATCTTTTAATATTTTAGTTGTTTTCCAATATGGCAAAAGTAAGACCAATGGATGGTAAAGGAAGAAGAACTACAAAAGAACTTTCTAAGAAAAAAAGCAGTCTAATAACAAAAGAGGATGACAGGATGGCAGCTGTGACCTGCCCATCACTGACATTCAACAAAAAGACAGTAGATGAGAGACTTTCATTGTTTGGAGAAAATATTCTTGTCCTAGAAAGGGAAGTAGAGGTTGAGCTTAGCTTTTGGTCCCTGATAAAAAGAAAGCTTCTGTAAAATAGCACCACTTGGAACTCCTGTAGCATGACAAGAAATAGCTGTGAGCACAAATGAGATCTGAAAGAGTTAAATTTCTATTTAGCTCTGAAGCATTTTAAAGTTACTTCTTGTTAAACCAAAAAGTTTCCAAATGACTCCTCAAGTCAGAAAATGCCAAGCATTAACACATTGGTTTGCTTAGCAGATAGAGGGGCCCTCAATGTTGTCCAACTGCATTCTGTACACAGTGGAAGAAGTACCATGTTCTGTCCCTCCTAATCTGATGAATCTTTGTCATAAATTTTTCCCAGGCAGCCAGCAGGGCGGCTGCTGGCTCAGGGTGAAGGGGAGGGGGCCACTTTACAAGGGCTGGAGGAGACAGCAGGCCGCCAAGCCCTCTGCAAGGAGCTAGTAAATCAGCAGTCAGTGGAAGCTGTGGCAGAAGAGACAGCATGCCTCCCTAGTCTTACAGGGGAGTCCAGAGCACAGGTGAACAGGTGGGGGAGGACAATGCTTTGGGTCAGCTTGTAGCTGTGGGATCCTGGAGAGTAAGATAGTGAGAGCACAATATAAGCATTCCACAAAGTCTTCCTGAGAGCCCCCTTCATGTCAGGCATCCAATTAATAAGCCTCATTCTAGTTGGAAATACAGGAGCACTGACAGAGAGGGGACATGCCAATTACTAGCTTATGTTCTAAAAGGGAGACTCATTCAGGGAAATAAGATCTACAAAAAATGTACTCTAATAAAAGGTGATAAATGCTATTATAGAATTAAACTAAGTCCGATGGACTAACTCATCTGACACAGTGACTTGAGAGTGAAAGAGCAATTACAGAAAGTACCATGTAAGAGGCATCTGATCTGGCTCATGTGAATGAGGAAGAGGCCACCCAGGGAAAAACTCCATGAGGGAGACCATACAGGAGAGTGATTAAAAGTACAGGCCTTAGAGTCAGGCTGCCTGGGTTGAATCTTGCCTCTACTTGTTTTAGCTCTTTGACACCAGGCTACCATCTTAATCTCTATAAGCCTCAGATTTCCAAGCTGTAAAATGGAAATAATAGTTTACTTCACAGGGGAGTTGTCGATATTGACAAACTAATTCCTGTAAAGTGGCTTAGCAGACTATCTATCTCAGACAGTGATAGCTATTAAGGGATGGTGTTCAAGGCAGGGAAAGTGTAACAGCCAGTCAATTGTATGGAGTTTTGAAAATATGTGACCTGTCTGTGAACACTATAGCTTGAGCTGAAGGAATATTAAGGAGAGCACATGATATGGGATGAGCCCAGACAGAAGGGGTTATTTAATATCATACCAAAAAGTTTGAACTTTTTCCTGAGAGTTATAGGGAGCTGTTGTAGGACTTGCAACAGAAGAGTGACATGAAGACTCTAAATTTTGGGACACTCATTCTGGTCTTCATATGAAGCAGGGGCTAAAGAGGAAAAGAGTACAGGGCTGAGGTATAAAGCTTGGGTGTCCATGACGGCATCCAGGAAAATCTGCCACAACCAATGATTCCACCTGGCAGTCAAAGTGAGCTCTATTCATTTAAAAAAACATTGACTGAACTTCCATTGCATACAAGGTATTGTGCTGCCAAGGTCTATAACTGAGACTCTGGTCCTGAACCCAATCTTCTCAGGTATTCAAGAACCTCCCTAGTCTTGTCCCACCATACCTTTCTGACCATTTCCCCCAACACTCCTTAGTAAGCATGCTGAGCTCCAGTCAAATAGATGGAATGGTCATTCCTGATGGAATGAAATGAAATTATTTCTATCCTTCATGTCTTCGTTGTTGTGGGAACCTTCATATCTGGGTTTGAACCATTCTTTTCCTATATACTGGCACTGTGTGTCCTATGACAATTCACTTTACCCTTCTGAGCATCTATTTTTCATAGTACAATTTAAATGGTAATAATGTTTAGCTCACAGACATATTGTAAGGAATAATATAAGCATTTTGCATACCATCTATCACTTTTGCTCCATTTACCTGCAAAAACTTCTAAGGGCCCTCTCCCAAGGCCCCTTTTTCCATAAGACTGTTCTGGCTCCATCAGCATTCAAGACCCTCCACCGACATCTACAGCCTGTTCTCTCACTCTGCTCTCAGAAGCTAACCTATGTCATAGTCTGCTGGGTATTTTATCTTCTTCACCCTTAAATTGCACCCTGACTGAGAAGTCTTACCAGGATCATACATTCCATATCTGTGGTGGTTAAGTTTGTGTGTCAACTTGGCTAGGCCTGGTTGAGCGGCTGGGCAGCTGGATGTAGTTCCCCATGAAGAGACTGGTAATCAACTCCATGGTGAGATCAACCACAAGCAGCTGAGTAGCTTCTTTGGGTATGTGGTCTGTGTCCCGTATATAAGAAGCAGTTTTGGGAATGGTCTCTAGTCTATGGCACACTTGAACCCTGTCTATACCCATATCATTGTTCAGCAGCCTTCCATGTTCTGCCAGTCTTAGGACTTTAAATGGACTTGAATTAATGGTCTGCCATGTGGTTTGGTAACATCGGGACTGTGCCATTTTATTTGTCAACCTAGGGCTGTACTCTTTTCCTCTTTAGCCCCTGCTTCATATGAAGACCATATTGAGTGGCCCAAAATTTAGAGTCTTCATGTCACTGTTCTGTTGCTGAAGAGCAGGAGAAAGTGGATTAAAAGACAGGAAGCCAGAGAGAGGAACAGTCAGCCACAGGGACCCAGGTGGGGGGGATACGAGAGGTCTCCAACAGCAGGACAAACTTGTCTGTCGGTTTGT
>NW_006921645.1:784183-798706 GCF_000298275.1 Orycteropus afer afer
GGATTGGGCAGTGTTTCGTTCTGCTGTGCATGGGGTCGCTATGAGTCGGAAACGGCTCGACGGCACTTAACAACAACAACAACAGGGCTTGTTAGCCTTAGCAAACAGTAGCTGCATGATGAAGAAATGACTCTAGCCTCAATGGGCCAGGAGTAAAAGGCAGAGCTGAAGCCCAAGATCAAGGGGCTTTCACACAGCCCCTAGAGCCTGGCATCAACTTGGACTTCTAGCAACCAAAACTGTAAGAGAATAAACTCCTGTTTGGTAAGGCCAGCCCATTTGTGTCATATTTCTGTCAGAGCTCTGGTAGTGTAATATCTAAGGCACTTGACTGCTAACCAGAAGGCTGGCGGTTCAAACCCACCAGCCTCTTCTCGGTAGGAAGATGGGGCAATCTACTTCTGTAGTGATACTACCTCGGAAACCCAAGGAGGGGTCGCTATGGGTCAGGTCCAACTCAACCGCACATAACAACAACAACTTGTCAGAGCAGCACTAGGTAACCAGAACAACGTCTATACATCCTCATATGAGATTGTAGATTTGAATTGGAGATATATATGTACAAATTAGGTTACAATAAAAAACAACTCACTGTCGTTGAGTGGACTGCAACTCCTAGTGACCCAGTTTGGGTTTCTGAAGCAGTAAATCTTTACAGAAGTAGATTTCCCCATCTTCCTTCTGTGGAGTGGCTGGTGTATTTGAACTGCCCACAGTCTGGTTAGCAGTTAAATGGCTTAGTCACTATGCCACCAAAACTCCACAAATTAAGTTATGAGGACCAAACACCAGAACATTAAGTCCCACCCATCCAACATGTAATGTCCATACCTTTTAAGTCATTTTTCCTGCCAAAAGCCCCTGATGATTAGACCAGAAAGAGAGCATGGACCCAATTGAAACCTACTAATAATATGACTAGTCACATATGGCACAGCCTAACACAAATCATGAGCCAAGATAAACAGACTCTCTATTAAGAATTTTGTTTGAAAACAAAAAGAAATTAGGCAGAGGGCAGTAAGAATTGAAATTGAAAGGAAAGCACTAAAGACAAGACAGTCATTGAACAGAACACAGACTTGGAGCTGTAGGAGTCCACAGCAAGCAAAAGTTATGAGAAACCAGAAATTATTAGTAATAATAAAAATTACATTCATTGAAGGCCTACTATGTGCCACCCACAATGAGAAGTATTTTACATAGATTAAAAACCAAAAAACAAAACTGCCATCGAGTCAATTCCAACTCACAGTGACCCCTCCTTGGGTTTCTGAGGTGGTATCTCTACGGAACTAGATTGCCCAATCTTCCTTCCAAGGAGTGGCTGGTGGGTTTGAACTGCCACCCTTCTGTTTAACAGTCAAATGCCTTAGGTACTATGCCACCAGAGCTCCCTTACATAAATTAGCATATATATAACCCCACTCTGGTGCTGCAGTGGTTAAGGCTTTTGGTTACTAACCAAAAGATCAATCGTTCAAACTGACCAGCCATTCCACAGAGAAAGATGCAGATACCTGCTTCCATAAAGTTTTACAACCTTGGAAACCCTGTGGGGCATTTCTATTCTTTTCAGTAGGGTCACTGTGAGTTGGAATCAACTTGATAGCAGAGGTTTACAGAATGGGAAATTGAGTCACAGAAAGATTAAATCCTGTTAGCTCCCTATTGTCTTTATTTCCCCCACAATTCCTGACAATAAGCCCTCATTATCCCTCAGCCCCTACTCCTACTCCTCATTACTTAAAGTAACCTGGTGAATCTATCTTCCTTTTAAGTAACAGGAGCAGAAGGCACTGTAGAAACAGAGATTGCACAAATGGTATGCAAAATGTGCGGAAAGCTGAAGACATGAAGAAGCACCCCCAACACACAAGGCCCAGACTAACCAGCCCTGTTCTCTTGGACCCCCGCTTTTGGGAATCACTCATTCTCCTGAATCTCAATTACTTGTGTCACGTGACCATATATTGTCTAATACCTTCAATATCTTATATATCATGCCTTTTCTTCCCAGCCAGAGTCCTCAGATTAAGCAAACTGTTAATGCACTTGGCTACTAACCAAGAGATTGAAGGTTCAAGTCCATCCTGAAGCAGCTTGGAAGAAAGGTCTGGGAATCTACTTTGAAAAGAAAAAAACATGAGCCAAGATAAACAGATTCTCTATTAAGAATTTTGTTTGGAAACAAAACCCTGAAAACCCTATGGAATACAGTTCTCTGGCACACTGGGGTCTCCGTGAGTTGCAGTCAATCAGATAGCAACTGGTTTGTTTTCTCCCCACCCATCTCAAGAGCTCCTTGAAGACAAAAATCATGCCTTCTCATGTTATTTGTCCCTTGGCAAATGAACACTTACCAAAATATTCCCCCTGTCTCTGTTCAAAGTACCAAATGATCCCCCCCATGTACATAGAATATTTCAGGGCTCTCCCAAGGCATCAGAGTTTTTAGGTGTAATCTGAGACTCAACAGCAGAATAAATAAATCCCTGCCCTTGTGGCAAATAATTCCCTTTACTCCTTCCTCTATAAAAGCAAACTTCTCCAACTCAATATCACAAGTGCTCTCTAATGGGTTCTTTATTTTTTTTGTTTATTCCAGTTAGTTGAAGGCAGAAGCAAACAAATAGGAGAAAACAGAAGATGAACCACCTAGCATAGTGCATGGCATGGAGTCAGGAACTCTGTGTTTCCTCTATTACTGCCTTAATTGAATAGTGTGAACTTTTGTTTTACATGGCCTAAAAAAAAATTTGGACAGTAAGGTAGGTAGTGGGTGCCATTGCCAAGAAAGCTGCTTCTCAGCAAACATGCAGACTTCCTGTATCTATACTGTTGTTGTTGTTGTTATGTGCCGTCAAGTCGGCCCCGACTCACAGCGACCCCTCCT
Organism: Orycteropus afer afer; assembly: GCF_000298275.1. Classification (NCBI taxonomy): domain Eukaryota; kingdom Metazoa; phylum Chordata; class Mammalia; order Tubulidentata; family Orycteropodidae; genus Orycteropus; species Orycteropus afer. The sequence goes on from NW_006921645.1 coordinate 787,083, forward strand.
TGGGTTTCCGAGGCAGTATCACTACAGAAGTAGGATTGCCCAACCTTCCTTCCGAGGAATGGCTGGTGGGTTTGAACTGCCAGCCTTCTGGTTAGGAGTCAAGTGCCTTAGGCACTATGCTACCAGAGCTCTGTATCTATACTAGAATAACATAGAATAACATAAACTTGAGGAACTTATCTCTATATCCCTCAAATAATTCCCTCAGAGTGTTATCAATAGGGAGTTAAAAACTAATTCACACCATTTTACAAATTTTTTGAAACCCACCTTCCAAGAGGTGCCATCACCCCAGGATTCATCTGCAGGACTTCATCAGAAGAAACTTGCATCTGCAGGGCTGAGCTGGAAAAGTAAGTCCACACCAAGGAAAATGGAAGATGCTGGGGCTTACATCAGCCTAAGCTGAAAACCATGGAGTCGTGCAAAGTCCAAAATACCAAGAAAGGAATCATAGAAATACCCAAATTGAGGAACGGAAGTCAAGCTGTGAAAACTGGATCAAATACAAACAGGTAGGTGTCAATGAAGTTGGGGTTCATGAAGATGAAGAGAAAACAAAGGCTTTCAGAATGATTGTCTACATAGTATTTTTCAGATATTTTAGTTGATCTACTCTTTTTACAAATAAAAAGGTGTCCTCTTAACTTTTTTTTTAAAGCAGATTTTATCAGCAAATTAGCACATTTACTTATTAAAAGACAATAACATTGAAGTTGATTTTATAAAGATGAGAATATGAAATGAAGAAAGTCAGTTTTTTATCACTCAGCCCCTAAATTATTTCAGTATTTTGGTTGATTATATAGTTTCCATTTAAAAAGAAAAAAAGAATACTGGTCAGTGGTTGTAAATGATAGTAATTCTTTTTTTTTTTTTTTTTTTAACTGCATTAATTAAATTCACAATATTTTACCATCATCATCATTATTTCCAAAACATTTTCCTCATGTTAAACAGAAATTCTGTTCCCAATGAACAATCTTTCTAGTTTCTCCTTCTGTCAGCCCTTAGTAATCTTTAATCTATTTTCTATACCTATGAATTATGCCTATTCTAGATATTTAAGGAGCTCTTGTAGCATAACGCCTAAGGCACTTGACTGCCTACCAGAAGGCTGGCGGTTCAAACCCACCAGCCACTCCTTGGAAAGAAAGTTGGACAATCTACTTCCCTAGTGATATTGCCTTGGAAACCCAAGGAGGAGTCTCTATGAGTCAGTCCGACTGAAGGGCACATAACAAGACCAAGATATTTAACATAAGCAGAATAACACAGTATTTTTCCTTTTCTGTCTGGCTTCCTTCACTTAGCATAATGTTTTCAGGGTTCATCCCTGTCATAGCAAGTATCAGAACTTCCATCTTTTATATAGCTGAATAACATTGTTGTTGCTATTGTTAGGTGTCATCAAGTCAGCCCAACTCAAAGCAACACTATGTACAACAGAAAGAAATACTGCCTGTTGTTGCACCAGCCTCACAATCTTTTCTATACCCAAGTCCATCACTGAAGCCATTGTGTCAATCCATTTCATTGAGGGCCTTCCCCTTTTTCACTGACCCTCCACTTTATCAAGCATGATATCTTTCTCCAGGGAATCTTTCCTCTGACAACATCACCAAAGTAAGTGAGACAAAGTCTGGCCATCCTCAATTCCAAGGAGCATTCTGGCTACACATCTTCTAAGACAGATTTGTTAGTTCTTCTGACAGTCCATGGTACTTTCAATATTCTTTGCCAATACCACAACTCAAATTCATCAACTGTTCTGTCTTCCTTATTTGCTGTCTAGCTTTCACATGACTTTGAGGCAACTGAAAACACCATGGCTTGGGTCTGGCCCACCTTCATCTTCGAAGAGACATCTTTGCCCTTTAGCACTTTAAAGAAGTTTTTTGCAGCAGATTTGCCCTGTCCAATGCATCGTCTGATTTCTTGACTGCTGTTTCCATTGGTGTTGATTGTGTAACCAAGTAATATGAAACCTTTGGCAATTTCAAACTTTTCTGCATTTATCATGATGCTGTTTATCGATCCAGTTGTGAGGATTTTCATTTTCTTTTTGTTGAGGTGTAATTCATACTGCAGACTGTCATCTTTAATCTTCATCAGTAAGAGCTTCAAATCTTCTCCACTTTCAGCCAGCAAAGTTGTGTCATCTGCATGTCACAAGTTGTTACTGACTCTTGCTCTAACCCTGGTGCTGCATTCTTTTCCTACTAACGATAGTCACTTAGTTTTATAGAGTAACATGGACCAGAAACATGAGCTAATTGACCTATCTTTAAAATTTCTGTGTTCAGTGGGTGGAATAGTCCAAGAGGCTTCATGGGTTAACCAATGAAACAATACAAGAATATAAGTTAAGTAGAAAGAAAACACCTTAACCATGCCTTCAAGTAGCATGGAAAGAGAGTAGAAAGAAACAAGCAAATTATAGTTTGACAAGATTAAGACAAAATCTAGAATGGTTTATTTTCTAGGTATGTGACCCTGGGTAAATTATTTAAGATGTCTGAGCCAAAGTATTCTCATCTATAAAATAAGGATATTAATAACACTTTTTTTTTTTTATGAGCAAATGATCTAAGAAGCTGGACTATATATGAAGAAGGAAGCAGCATCAGGATTGGAGGAAGAGTTATTAACAACCTGTGATATGTGGATGACACAACCTTGCTGGCTGAAAGTGAAGATGACTTGAAGCACTTACTGATGAAGATTAAAGACTACAGCCTTCAGTAGAGATTGCACCTCCACATAAAGAAAACAAAAGTCTTCACAACTGGACCAATCAGCAATATCACAATAAATGGAGAAAAGACTGAAGTTGTCAGGGATTTAATTCTGCTTGGATCCACAATCAATACCCATAGAAGCAGCAGTCAAGAAATAAGACATCATATAACACTGAGCAAATTTGCTGCAAAGATCTCTTTAAAGTACTAAGGAGCAAAGATATCACTTTGGAGACTAAGGTATGCCTTACCCAAGCCATGGTAGACCCAAGCCAAGGAAGACCAAAGAAGAGTTGATGCCTTTGAATGGAGTATTGGTGAAGAATACTTAAAATAACATAGACTGCCAGATGAAAGAACCAATCTGTCCTGGAGAAAGTATAGCCAGAATTCCCCATAGAAGTGAGAATGGCCAGATTTTGTCTCACCTACTTTGGTCACATTGTCAGAAGAGACCAGTTACTGGAGAAGGATATCATGCTTGATGAAACAGAAGGTCACCAAAAAATGGGAAGAACTTCAATGAGATCGATTGACATAGTGGCTGCAGCCATGGAATGAAGTATAGCAGGAATTGGGAGGATAGTACTGGACAGGGCAGTGTTTTTTTCTGTTGTACATAGGATCACTATGAGCTGGAGCCTCTTTGACAGCACTAACAATAATAACAATAGCTCTTATACTAGATTATTCTAAAAATTGAATAACAAATGTGTACAGGCCTGGCCATTTAGGCATTCAATAACTAGGAATAGAGATGAAGCAAGCACTGACCTGAAGTAGAGGGTCATGGAAACATGATGGTCATCTCTGGGGAGCCTGGACTAGACCTTGGACAGTCTCCAAAAGTAATTTTTCATCAGGTGGAAAGGGAGTGAGAGGAGGCCACTGGACTCACTTGATTCTTCTTGCCTCCATGGGGAATGATGCAAGAGCTGAGACAGAATAAAACTCAAGGGAAGAACTGGTGAATTTAGAGGCTAAAGGCCACAAAGACAAGGAGAAACTAGCAGTGAACACTGACAAATCCAAGGAAGATCCTTGTGCCTCAGTGATCCCTCTTCTGGAATTCCAATGAATATTGAAATGGATCTCCTACATCACCTTCCTTCCAAAAGTCTGCAGTGAGGTCTTTCAAAGGAAAGATAGCAGCACCTATACCAGACACAACAGCCAGACCAAACAGCAAGGAGTGCATGTCAGGACTCTGCCACTTGGAGGTATCGATCTCAACACTAGTCCTTGAGTGCATACACACACCATGAGGTCACCACTTCATTAATGAAAGTTTGGGTCACCTCTTCTCTGTTAAGATCAAAGTCCTGCATTCTCTTTTTTAAAAGCAATTGACTGCCCCATTCATATGCAGCCTTATTTTTAAATAACTTAATTCTTGTTTTCAGCCCATTGGATTCTCTTCCTTGAATGGAACTTTCTAGATAGCTGCTTTACACAGTCTATCCCAATACCTCTACAAAGTCTATACAATCTCTGAGAGGTGGGACCAGAATGAGATGGATGGGTAGATTATTCTGCAAGAGGGGAAAAGTGAAGCCCTAAACTCCACAGCTTTACTGACTGTGTAGGAAGGAAACTCTAATTTAATCTGTTGTCTTCTCCCATGTGAAGAATCCAAGAGGTCCTCTTTACTCCCATACTGCCAATCTTTGACCCAAAACACCCAAGCACTGTGAGTAAAGGGCCTCTATCAACCTACTGTTTCTTGCTGGAATAATATTTCAAATGAGGGAGTGAGTACAAGCCCGCTCTTAATGGATCTGTCAAGGAACTCAGGTAAAGATCTCAGATTCACAGATACCATTGTCCTAGTGACATGGAGCTGTGATTGATTATTGTGGCTTAGATGCTTAGAGAGCGATTCATCAAGGGCCTATCATCTCTGTAATTTTTAGTGGGAAGGGCTAAGTGGTTCATAAACACAGTTATGACAGGTAAGAGAAAAGCAAACAGTCCAGAGAGAGAAAGAGAACCACAGAGGCTCCTGCAAGGTGAAGCCTTTCTTTCTCAGAGGGTTAGGATAATTGTGACAGAGATGATCTGGCAGCGATTATTCTGACCCTGTGCTACAGCAGGACCTATACAATGCAAGGCCATGTCACCTTCCCAGGAACCTCAGAACACCAAGTACAAAGCTCTACAATGGTCACAATTAAATAAACAACTAGGGGATAGTGAATATGCTTCTTAGAAGAATATTTATCTATAGGTCCAAGGTTTGGATGCTGTTTTTCTCTTGAGTATGGTTCTCTATTAAGGCAGGGGCCTGAGGTAGGTGGCCAGGAGCTTGAAGGTTGCTTTTCACTTGGGTGTGGCTCTATATTAAGGTAGGGGCCTGAGATAGGCAAGTGCAGAGGGTTAGGAACAACTAAGGGACACAAACTTGTCTGTCAGTTTGTTGTCCTGTGGTGGCTTACATGTTGCTGCAAGGCTGGAGGTTATGCCACTGTGTTACAAAATGCCAGAAGGGTTACTCATGGTGGAGAGGTTTCAGCAAAACTTCTGGGCTTAGACTTGGAAGAAGGAAGAAGCCATCCACTTCTCAAAGAATTGGCCAGTGAAAGCCTTAGGAATAGCAGTGAAACACTGTCTGATATATTACTGGAAAACTTTATGAACAGCCCTGAAACATTGTCCGACAGAGTGCCAGAAGATGAGCCAATCAGGTAAGAAGTCACTCAGAATTTGATTGGTGAAGGGCTGATTCCTCAAAGTAGAGTCAACCTTAATGATATGGATAGAGCAAAGCTTTCAGGACCTCCATTGTCTGATGCAGCACAACTCAAAATGAGCAGAAACAGATCCAAACATCCATTAATAATAGGAACATAGAATGTATGAAGTATGAATCTAGGAAAATTGGAAGTTGTCAAAAATGAAATGGAACACATAAAGATCGATATCCTAGGCATTGTTATTGTTGTTGTTGTCATGTAGCATCGAGTCGGACCCAAATCATAGCGACCCCTCCTTGGGTTTCTGAGGCAGTATCACTATGAAAGTAGATTGCCCAACCTTTCCTCCGAGAAGTCGCTGGTGGGTTTGAACTGCCAGTCTTCTGGTTAGCAGTCAAGTGTCTTAGGTGCTACACCACCAGAGCTCCTATCCTAGGCATTGCTGTTGTTGTTGTTGTTGTTATGTGCCGTCAAGTCAGACCCGACTCATAGCAACCCCTCCTTGGGTTTCTGAGACAGTATCACTATGGAAGTAGATTGCCCCATCTTCCTTCCAAGGAATGGCTGGTGGGTTTGAACTGCCAGCCTTCTGGTTAGCAGTCAAGTGCCTTAGCCAGTATGCTACCAGAGCTCCCATCCTAGGCATTAGTGAGCTCAAATGGACTGGTTTTGGCCATTTTGAATCAGACACCCATATGATCTACTATGCTGGGATTTCTACCAATTTCTGCGTCTGAAAATGGCCAAACATGCTATCAAGATGTACTGATTACCACTAGTGACTGGAATACAAAAGCTGCAAACAAAGAAGAGTTACCAGTAGTTGGAAAATATGGCGTTGGAGTTAGAAATAACCCTGGAGATCACATGATAGAATTTTGCAAGATCAATGACTTATTCATTGCAAATACCTTTTTTCAACAACATAAGAGACATCTATACGCATAGACTTCATCAGATGGAATACACAGGAATCAGATTAACTACATCTTTGGCAAGAGATGATGGATAAGTTCAATATATTAGGTCAAACAAGGTCAGGACCTAATTGTGGAACAGACCATCAACTGCACATATGCAAGTTCAACTTGAAGTTGAAGACAGTTAAAACAAGTCCACAAGAGCCAAAATATGAACTTGATAATATCTCTCCTGAATTTAGAGACCATTTAAAGAATAGTTTTGATGCACTGAACACCAATGACCAAAAACCAGAGGAATTGTGGGGTGACATCAAGATCATCCATAAAGAAAGCAAGAGATCATTAAAAAGACAAGAAAGCAAGAACAGACCAAAAGGGATGTCAAAAGAGACTCTGAACCTTGCTCTTGTTGGGTGAGTATCTAAAGCAAATGAAAGAAATGACAAGATAAAAGAGCTGAATAGAAGATTTCAAAGAGCAGCTTGAGCACACAAAGTCAATTACTATAATGAAATGTGCAAAGACTTGGAGTTAGAAAATCAAAAGGGAAGAATTTCTCAAGCTGAAAGAACTGAGGAAAAAAATTAAGCCTCGAGTTGCAATATTGAAAGATTCTATGGACAAAATATTGCATTGTGCAGGAAACATCAGAAGAAGATGGAAGAAATACCCAGAGTCACTGTACCAAAATGGACTGGTTGGTGTGCATCCATTTCAGGAGGTGTCATATGACCAAGAACCAATGGTACTGAAGGAAGAAGTTGAAGCTGCACTGAAGAAATTGGCAAAGAACAAGGCTCCAGGAATTGACAGAATACCCATTGAGATGTTTCAATGAATGGATGCCCCGCTGGAGGCAATCACTCAGTTTTGCCAAGAGATTTGGAAGACAGCTGTCTGACCAACTGACTGGAAGAGATCCATTTCTGTACCCATTCCAAAGAAAGGGGATCCACATAATGTGGAAATTATCAATGTTATTAATATCACAAGCAAATAAAATCTTACTGAAGATAATTCAAAAAAGGTTGCAGAAGGATATTGACAGGGAGCTTCCAGAAGTGAAAGCTGGATTCAGAAGAGGACATGGAATGAGGGATATCATAGCTGATGTCAGATGGATCTTAGCTGAAAGCAAAGAATACCAGAAAGATATTTACTTGGGTTTTATTGACTATGCAAAAGCATTCAATTTTATGGATCATAACAAATTTTGGATAACATTCAGAAGAATGGGAATTCTGTAACACTTGATTGTACTCATGAGGAACCTGTACATAGATCAGGAGGCTGTCTTTTGAAAAGAACAAGAGGATACTGCTTGGTTCAACATCAAAAAGGAGTGGATCAAAATTGTATCCTTTCTCCATACTTATTCAACTTGTATGCTAAGCAAATAATCTGAGAAGCTGGATTATACAGAGAAGAATGTGGCATCAGGATTGGAGGAAGACTCATCAACAACCTGAGATATGCAGATGACACAGCTTTGCTTGCTGAAAGTGAGGATGACTTGAAGCACTTACTGATGGACATTAAAGACTACACTCTGGAGTATGGATTACACCTCAATATAAAGAAAATAAAAATCCTCACAACTGGTCCAATAAACACCTTCATGGTGGATAGAGAAAAGATTGAAGTTGTCAAGGATTTCATATTATTTGGCTCTACTATCAACACCAATGGAAGCAGCAGTCAAGACATCAGACAATGTATTGCATTGGGCAAATCTGCTGCAAAGGACCTCTTTCAAGTGATGAAGAGCAAAAATGTCTCCTTGAAAACTAAGATGTGCCTAACCCAAGCCATGATATTTTCAATTGCTTCTTGTACATGTGAGAGCTGGACAATGAATAAGGAAGACCAAAGAAGAGTTGATGCTTTTGAGTTGTGGTGTTGAAGAAAAATGCTAAAAGTACCATGGTCTGCTAAAAGGACTAACAAATCTGTCCTGGAGGAAGTGCAGCCAGAATGTTCCTTGAAAGTGAGAATGGCCAGACTTTGTCTCACTTACTTTCATCATGTTGTCAGAAGGAACTATTCCTTAAAGAAGGATATCATGCTTGGTAAAGTGGAGGGTCAACAAAGAAGGGGAAGGCCATCAATGAGATGGATAGACACAGTGGCTGCAGTAATAGGCTCAGGTATAGCAAGGATTGTGAGGCTGGCACAGGATTGTGCAGTGTTTTGTTCTTCTGTGCATAGGGTCACTATGAGTCAGAGACAACTCTACAGCACCTAACAACAACATAGGAACCTGTAGATAGACCAAAGTGCAGTCTTTCTAACAGAAGAAAGGGATATTGAGTGGTTTAAAATCAAAAATGGTCTTCACCAGTGTTATGTCCTTTCACCATACCTATTCAAGCTCTTTACTGGGCAAATAATTCGAGAAGCTGGACTATATGAAGTAGAATGCATCACAGGATTGGAGGAAGACTCATTAACAACATGCAATATTCCAATGACACAATCTAGCATGCTGAAAGTGAAGAAGACTTGAAACATAACTAATGAAGATGAAGGACAACAGCCTTCAGTATGGATACAACACAATGTAAAGAAAAACAAAAACCAATAAGCAATATCATGATAAACCAAAACCAAACTCACTGCCATCAAGTTGGATCCAACTCATAGTGACCCCTCCTTGGGTTTCTGAGGCAGTATTACTATGGAAGTAGATTGCCCCATGTTTCTTCTGAGGAGTGACTCATGGGTTTGAACCACCAGCCTTCTGGTTAGCAGTCAAATGCCTTCAGGCACTATGTCACCAGAGATCCTAATATCATGATAAACACAGAATATATGCAAGTTGTTAAGGATTTAATTTTACTTGGCTCCACAATCAATGCCCATGAAAACATAAATCAAGAAACCAAACAATGTTTTGCATTGGGCAAATCTGCTGCAAAAGACCTGTTTAAAGTGTTTAAAAAAAAAAAAAAAGATTTCACTTTGAGGACTGAGATATGACTGACCCAAGCCATGATTTTGTCAGTTGTCTTATATGCATACAACAGCTGGACAGAGAATAAGGAAAACTGAAGAAGAATTGAGCCTTTGAATTATGGTGTTGGTGAAGAATATTGAATATATCATGGATGGCCAGAAAAATAAACAAATCTGTATTTGGAAGAAGTACAGCCAGAATGCTCCCTAGAAGTTAGGATGGTGAGACATCATCTCTCACATTTTGGTCATGTTGTCAGAATTACCGGTCCCTGGAGAAGAACATCATAGTTGACAATGTAGAGAGTCAGTCTAAAAGAGGAAAATCTCAAAGAGATGGACTGACACAACCACGTCAACAATGGGCTCAAAGAGCAATGATTGTGAGGATGCCAGAAGATTGGGCAGCATTTCATTCTGTTGTACCTTGGGTCAGTATGACTTGGAAACAACTCAATAACACTAAACAACAATAACAGCATAGGATATCCACTGAAACAATGGATAATCATGCTAACATTTATGTAAGGTGTGCTCTTGGTCAATAATTGATTCACTACAGTCATTGTCTTCACTTTACAAATAAGGTCTGTGGTAGTTAAGTTCATGTGTCAACTTTTTTAAGACTTGGCTAGCTGAATGTAGTATTCCCCATGATGAGACTGGTAATCAACTCCATGGTGGAATCTACTGTGAGGAGCTGAGGAGCTGTCTTATGGAAGTGATCTGCTTCCTGTAGATAAGGAGAACCCTGTATAGAGCTGTGTCACTGTTCATCAGTCTGCCATGCTCCAGAGGGATCCAGATAAGGGGTGAAACAAGGCCCCACCCCACCCCCAAGTCACAGGAAAAGCAGAGGGGAAAGGAAAGGAAAGCCAGGGAGTCCAGGGCAGAGCGAGAAAGTGGCAGATGGATCCAGATAATGGGAGGAACCCAGGCCCCACCCCCCAAGTGGCAGGAAAAGCAGAGGGAAAAGGAAAGGAATGCCAGGGGGTTGCTGACATGACACAACTCAAATTGAGGAGAAACAGCTGCAAACATCCATTAATAATTGGAACATGGAATGTACAAAGTAGTAATCTAGGAAAATTGGAAGCTGTCAAAAATGAAATGGTACACTTAAAGGTTGATACCCTAGGCATTAGTGAGCTGAAGTGAACTGGTTTGGACATTTTGAATCAGACAACCATATGATCAACTATGCCAGGAATGACAATTTGAAGAAGAATAGCATGGCATTCATCATCACAAAGAATGATGATTGTCCTAAAGTACAATGCTATCAGTGATAGGATAATATCCATATGACTACAAGGAAGACCAGGTAATATGACTATTACTCAAATGTATGCAACAACCACCAAAACCACAGATGAGGAAATTGAAGATTTTTATCAATCTCTGCAGTCTGAAATTGACCAAACGTGCAAACAAGATATGTTAATTATCATTGGTGACTGGAATGCAAAAGTTGGAAACAAAGAAAAATCACTGGTAATTGGAAAATGTGGCCTTGGTGACAGAAATAAAGCTGGATATTGCATGACAGAATTTTGCAAGACCAATGACATACTCATTGCAAATACATTTTTTCAACAACACAAACAGTGGTTATACACATGGGCTTCACCAGATGGAGTGCACAGGAATCAAATTGACTACATCTGTGGTAAAAAGCAATGGAAAAGCTCAGTATCTTCAGCAAAAACCAGGCCAGGAGCTGATTGTGGAACAGACCACCAACTGCTCATATGCAAGTTGAAGTTGAAATTGAAGACAATTAAAACAAGTCCAAGGAGCTAAAATACAACTTTGAGTAAATCCCTCCTGAATTTAGTGACCATCTAAAGAAGAGATTTGATGCATTGAACACCAATGACTGAAAACCAGAGGAATTGGGGTGACATCAAGAACATCATCCATGAAGAAAGCAAAAGGTCATTTAAAAGACAAGAAAGAAAGAATAGACCAAAATGAATGACAGAAGAGACTCTGAAGCTTGCCCTTGAGCAGAGAGTAGCCAAAGCAAATGGAAGAAATGACAAGATAAAACAGCTGAACAGAAGATTTCAAAGAGCAGCTCGAGCAGACCAAGCCAATTACTGTAATGAAATGTGCAAAGACTTGGAGTTAGAAAACCAAAAGAGAAGAAATGCTCAGCATTTCTCAAGCTGAAAGAACTGAGGAAAAATTTAAGCCTCAAGTTGCAATATTGAAAAATTCTATAGGCAAAATGGAGCTCTGGTAGCATAGTGGCTAAAGCACTTGACTGCTAACCAGAAGGCTGGCAGTTCAAACCCACCAGCCACTCC
>NW_006921645.1:799056-799548 GCF_000298275.1 Orycteropus afer afer
ACACTGCATGGTTTAAAATCAAGAAGGGAGTATGTCAGGGTTGTATTCTTTTACAGTTCTTATTCAATCTATATGTTAAGGAAATAATCTGAGAAGCTGGACTCTACAAAGAAGAATCTGGCATGAAAATTGGAGGAAGAATCATTAACAACCTGTGATACACTGACAACACAACTCTACTTGCTGAAAGTGAGGATGACTTGAAGTACTTACTGATGAAGTTTGAAGTATACAATCTGCAGTACAGATTACATTTCAATAATAAAGAAAACAAAAATCCTCACAACTGGACCAATGAGCAGCATCACAATAAATAGAGAGAAGATTGAGGTTGTCAAAGAATTCACGTTACTTGGTTTTACAATCGATGCCAATGGAAGCAGCAGTTGCGACATTAGACGACGTGTAGCATTGCGAAAGTCAACTGCGAAGGAACTGTTACAAGTGCTGAGGAGCAAGGATGTCTCCTTGAGGACTAAGGTGTGCCTGACA
>NW_006921645.1:799648-810442 GCF_000298275.1 Orycteropus afer afer
TCTCACCTATTTTGGTCATGTTGTCAGAAGGGACCATTCCTTCAAGAAGGACATCATGCTTGGTAGGGCAGAGGGTCGACAAAAGAGGGGAAGGCCTTCAACAAGATGAATTGACACAGTGGCTGCGATGATGGGCTCAAGTGTATAGCAGGGATCATGCACCTGGCATGAGATTGGGCAGTGTTTTGTTCTGCTGTGCATGGGGTCACTATCCGTCAGAAACGACACAATGGCACCTAACAACAACAACCTATCTAGCAGTGTTCCCTCCCGTCCCTCCCACCCCTTTTAACCAACAAAGAAAGTTTATTTCCATATGTAAACTTTTCCTTGACTTTTTATAGCAACAAACTAATACAATATTTGTCTTTCTGTAATTGACTTATTTCACTCAGCATAATGTCCTCCACGGTGCTTTGGTAGCAGAGTGCCTAAGGCACTTGACTGCTAACCAGAAGGCTGGGGGTTCAAATCCACCAGCCACTCCTGGGAAGGAAGGTTGGGCAATCTACTTCTGTAGTGATACCACCTCGGAAACCCAAGGAGGGGTCGCTATGAGTCGGGTCAGACTCGACAGCACATAGCAACAACATAATGTCCTCCAAGTTCATCCACATTGTGCAATGTTTTGCAGATTCTATGTTATTCTTGGGGTTGCACATTATTCCATTGTGTGTATGTACTATAGTTTGGTTATCTATTCTTCTGTTGATGGGCACCTAGGTTGTTTCCATCTGTTGGCTGTTGTAAATAGTGCTGCAATGAACATGAAAATTATATGGAACAAAGAAATCAATGCCATGAAAAAGCACATAACAAAATGACAGTAACAAATTCATAGTTGTCGATAATTACATATCTAACAAGAGACTTATCTCTAACATTTATACAAAACTCCAACATCTCAACAACAAAAAGATTAATAATCCAATTTAAAATGGGCAGAAGACATGAATAGACACATCACCAAAGAGGATATTCAGGTGGCCAGCAAATACATGAGGAAATGCACATGACCATTAGCCATCAGAGAGATGCGGATCAGGGAAACAATGAGATACCATCTCAGCCCAGCACTAATGGCAAAGTTCAACAAGACAGAAAATGGCAGATTCTGGCAAGGATGTCCTTGTCCTGGCTTTCAATTCTTTGGGATGTATGGGCGGGGCGAGCAGAGGGGTGGGGTACAGCGAGCTCCTGGATGGCCGCCTACCCGAAATTAGGTAGAGTATGGCTACTGTTGGTAGCATAGTGGCTAAGACACTTGCCTGCTAACCAGATGGCTGGTGGTTCAAACCCACCAGCCACTCCTCGGAAGGAAGTTTGGGCAATCCTACTTCCGTAGTGATACTGCCTCGGAAACCCAAGGAGGGGTCGCTATGAGTCGGGGCCGACTCGATGGCACATAACAACAACAACAACAACGTCTAATGATCGTGAGCATTTCTTCATATGTTTGTTGGCCACCTGAATATCCTCCTTGGTGAAGTGTCTATTCATGTCTTCTGCCCATTTTTAATTGGATTATTTGTCTTTTTACTGTTGAGATGTTGGATTTTTCTGTAAATTGTAGAGATAAGTCCCTTGTCAGATATGTCATTGCCGAATATTTTTTCCCAATCTGTAGGTTCTCTTTTTACTCTCTTAGAGAAGTCTTTGGAAGCACATAGAAATTTAATTTTTAGAAGGTCCTATTCATCTAATAGGAGCTCTGGTGGCATACTGCCTAAGGCATTTGACTGCTAACCAGAAAGCTGGTGGCTCAAACGCAGTAGGCACTCCTCAGAAGAAAGGTTGGACAATCTACTTCCATAGAGATACTGCCTCAGAAACACAAGGAGGGGTTGCTATGTATTGAATCGACTCAATGGCAGTGAGTTTGGCTTTTTAATTCATCTAGTTTATTTTCTGCTGTGTGTGCATTTTGGATTATGCTTGACAGTCTATTTATGCCATATATTTAAAAAAAAAAAAAACTTCTGGTTAGCAGCCAAATACCTTAACCACTACTAGCTGATAAAATGAAGAAATACAAGTTATACCAAGATTTCTAAAAACAAGTCTGTGAACAGTTTAAAAGAGTATCTTGTGAAAAGAAGTGGAACATTTGTTATTCAGCAACACTGACAGCTGTAAGCACAAGGAGACTCCCAGTGTGGGGACAGTAACTACAACATGTTGTCCTCCCAAGACATGTCTGATGTCACATGGTTTCTTCCTCTCAGGCCAACAGTTCTGCATTCTTTGTCCTCTTCCCCTTTATACCTTTGGTTACAGCATACACAGGTTAAAGTAATCCCAACTGGGAACATTTGTGAAAAATGTTACAGCTCATTGAACTTTTGTCAGTTTTGCTGTGTATATTTCAAACAGTGGCAGATGTTTCCCCTGTGCTATTCATAGCCTTCCTCATGTTTCCACCACCTCTTGCTAAAGGCAGGAATATTATATCCTAAAAGCAAATTCAGTTTGGAAGAAATATGTCACAGGTTTCAAAATTCTTCTGCTCGTTTTGAAATGATGATAGTGACTTTGATTACACTGAATCATTAGGAATAGTCATATTGTTTCAAGCCACTGAAGTCTTTTCCGGATTCTTTTCTTACAGTCAATCAAAGAGCAGCTGGAAGACCTCTATGGCTCCACCCAACAGAAACTATGAGATTCCATTCCTATCTTGGCTAAGGAGCCAAGAATCATCACACTTTGGAATGAGCATAGGGCCTGCCATCACCAAAGCCAGGTCTTAGTGGAATGCGCTGGGGCAGGAGGGAAAGTAGCTGAGACTGAATCTTGCTCAGCTCTTTTAAGACAGACACATGCTGCCACCTGGTTTCCATTACAGCCTTGATATAGTGAGACTTGCCCACTGAGGCACCCAGGTGGAAGAATAAGGCTGAGACCCTGTGTGCTTGGAGTCTAGAGAATGTTCCCAGCATATCACAATTACAGAAACATCTGTGCCCAACAGCTTTCTGCTGAGCTGCTGTGAAAATTTACAGTGTTCGATTGCTTTCAGAATTTCTCACTTCTCAGCCTGAGGCAGGGTGGTCCCAAGGCTGCCATTGAATTGCAGCAGGAAGTGAGAGTGATCACAATTTTCAGGGTTTGGATGAAATGTGGCATAAGGGTGCAAGGGGTGAGCCTGGCATTCTGAGTGCTATGGGCTTCCAGCAACTGATCATTCCTTCCTTCCTTTTTTGTTCAACCCGCGTGCACTTCCTGAGCATGATATGAGCTGACTTGACAGTGTATAAAAATCTGAGTAAGATTTAGTCCTCAAAGAGGACATATTAAGAAATAACCAATGGCTAAAAAATTATCAAAATCATATAAAATGCAGGAGCTCTGGTAATATAGTGCCTAAGGCACTTGACTGTTAACTAGAAAGCTGGTGACTCAAATGCACCAGCCACTACTCAGAAGAAGGGTGGGCAATCTATTTTCATAGACCCAAGGAGGGGTGGCTATGAGTCTGGTCCAACTCGATGGCAAATAACAACAACAACAACAGCATATAAAATGCTATTTATTAGAAACCACAAGATGACAATTAAAAAGTTATCATGTATTGTACTAAATATGTAAAGAGATTTTACATGTTTATTGGAAACAAACCAATACCAAACCACTTGCTTTTGATTCAATCCCAAGTCATTTAGAACAGCACTACTCAAATTAAACTCCTCAAACTACCAATAGTAGTATCACATGGTATCTTGTGAGAAATGTAAATTCTATGGCCCCACCCAAGACATAGTATCTAAGAGTATCAGTACTACTTGTCATTGAGTCGACTCTGACTTATGGTAACTCCATGTGTGTCAGAGGGGAACTGTGTTCCATAGGGTTTTCAATGGCTGATTTTTCAAGAATGGATCACCGGGATTTTATCCTGAGGTGCCTGTGGGTTGGCTTGGAATTCCAGCCTTTCAGTTAGCAGCCAAAGTCTTTATTCTTTGCACCACCAGGGATTCCACAATCTAGGAATAAGGCCCAGAAATCTGGATATTAAAAAGATCTCTAGATAATGCCCAATAAATTTCAAAACTGATCTGGAATATACATAGCAAGAGAAAAGAAATCTTAGGCAAATATATTACCCAACCAGCCAAATTTTATTGTCCAGGAGATGAGGAGAGATAGGTAAGAAGGAAAGACCAGCCACGGCAGTGTAGCACAGGGTCAGCATTTGGAGATAGGAATGGAACAAGGATTACAGGAGCAGTATTAAGAGTTAGCAAAGGGAGGAATTGATAACATCTTAGAAAATCATAAGGATTATTCAGAGGACGTTTCCTTAAAATACTTACACCTTGTTAACATATGATGTCATGCAAAAACATTCCTACAATTAGAGGATAAACTATGTTTATACTTATAATGACTGCATGGTTGGGAACATTGGCCCAATCAAGGAACCTGTCACATTTTATGTGACATTCTTACCACCTTGTTGTTGCTGTTGTTATTTGCCATCGAGTAGGACCTGACTCACAATGACCCCTCCTTGGGTTTCCAAGGCAGTATCTCCACGGAAGTAGATTGCTCCATCTTCCTTCTGAGGAGTGGCTGGTGGGTTTGAACTGCCAGCCTTCTGGTTAGCAGTCAAGTGCCTTAGGCACTATGGTACCAGAGCTCGTCCTTACCACCTTAGTAAGCTATATATCAAGGGTTTTCACTTTTCCTTCTTTTCAGTGTTGGGACCTTGTATTAAAATGACATTTTACCTGGAAGCAAAATGTATAATAGAGATATAAACGAGCTATTCTGAGGAGGGCCCTGGGCCTCAAAACACGTATTCTCTGCTATGAAAGGATTCAGCAGAACTCTTAAGGGATTCTAAACCAAGAAATTAAAGGAACCTGTGTCTATTCTCTAAACATTGTGGTTCACATCTTCAACTAGCCTATACATACTTCCTGTCTATCCCAGATCTGTCCTGTTCAACCCAGTGGAGATAAAGTAAAGGTTAACAGTTCCAAATCATTTTAATCATGCAAAGAAACAAACAGGTCCAACTATGTGACCAAAATAAAAACAAAGACATCTCTCCTACCCTCCCTTATGAAAGCCAAGTGCCCATGCAAGGACTGTCACTTTCAGTATATTTGAATTCCTTTGAGAGAGACAGTTCAATAACTCTGTCTTCTGAAGATGCACCCTATTTTATTAATTGATCCTCGGTTTCATTCAGGGCCCTGTAGAAGGCAGAGGCAAGACAGCCTATGGCATGGGCCTGTCTGGGGGTATGAACACTCATCAAAGACAATACTCTTTAAGACACCTCTGTAAACCCCACATCAAGCATTACTCAGGCCTCATGATGCAAAAGTTCCTATCACAGCTACTTAATTATTTTACAGTGAGTGGAGTCTCTACAGACATTAGAATATTGTTAGATGCCTAAAAACTGTTGAAATCTTGAACATGCTCTTTTCCCATTCCATAGTTTTCCTGTTTAGTTCAGAGATTCCTGATTAGGTAAAATGTGAGGTGAAGTAGGAGCCAAGCACTGGCAGTTGTGCAAGAAATTTGAGTTACTCCAATGTTAGCTGGATTCAGTAACACTTATTGGAGATTTTATGTGTTGATTTGGGTTTGGTTGTTTGTTGGTTAGTTGGCTCATTGGTTTGGAGGACTTTATTTAGTTTATGCTTTTGAAACTACTGATCTGAAAGAAACAGAAGTTAGAAACAGAAAAGATAATAGAGCGCATGTAATAAATTATGTTGACAATACACTATGATCATATGTTCTAGTTTGTAGAATCAGGAAAGATTTCTCTCCTAAGCTTTTACATTTCTTATTGATTCTACCCTTAGATAAGAACACTAGATAAAGAGAGGAGAAAGAGATCTTTTTCAAATGTTTAATAGAAAAATCTGGATTCTAGACAGTCATGAATATATGTCCATTTTATGAATATCACAGCCAATAGAAGAAAAGATAACTTATTTTCAATTGTCAATGGAAAAATTTAAATAATCAACTAAAGTCAGAAAATTATCTTAAGCTAGTCTGTTGTTGTTGTTGTTGTTATGTGCCATCAAGTCCAACCCGACTCATAGCAACCCTTCCTTGGGTTTCTGAGGCAGTATCACTATGGAAGTAGATTGCCCAACCTTCCTTCCAAGGAGTGGCTGGTGGGTTTTAACCACCAGCCTCTGGTTAGCAGTCAAGTGCCTTAGGCACTATGCTACCAGAACTCCTTAAAGCTAGTCTAGAAAAGACCTTATCTACATTGTCCTTGTACCAGTCCTAAGAGACTAAGGCCTTGAGCTGACATCAACCACTAAGACATATAAGCACATATCAAAGAAAGGAATAGAATATATGAAAGCATAAAGAATTATCTTCATTGGAATATGAGCTTTTGAATCACAGAGCACAGCGCTGTAAGGACCATTAAAGTGCTTCCAGAAGAGTTTCCCATTTCATGAATGAAGAAAATGTGATTCTGAGAGGAGACATGGAAAGGAATAAATAAATAAATAAATACCCATTAAGCAGACGTTTTACCTAAGAGAAAGCCTAACTATAAACATATGTAAAGTTGCCCAATGTCATCAGAAATCCAAGTTGTTAATTAAAGCAACAATAAGATACAGTTTGCACTCATCATGTTGATGAAAGATTTAAAATCTGACAATACCAAGTGTTGCTGATGTGAAGAAATGGAAATCCTCTACCCTGCCAATCAGAGAATAAATGGGTTACAACTAATTTAGAAAGCAGTTTGGCATAAAGTTGAACACACATAACTATGACCATTCCATTCCCAAGTATATAGCCTACAGAAACTTTTGCAGATGTGCCTCTGAAGAAGTGTCTAAAGATATGCATAACAGAATTGTTTGTAATATCAAAAAACTGGAACAACCCAAATGTCCTTTGAGAAGAGAATGACATTACATTCAGCACTACATGTTAAATACTTACATAGTTGAATTTCACAAATACACTTAATAGTGCAAAAACCAAGTCAAAGAAAAATACACTATCATATTTCTAATTTTCTAAAGTACAAAGATAGTAACACTGAACAATATAGAGTTTAGGAATGGTATATGTGTGTTTATAGGACATGTAGAAATAACAATTAACACAAAATCAAAATCCAAGATAATGGTTACCTCTGCAAGTTCAATGAGAGTGGGGACTGTAATTGAGTAAGAATACACAGAGGACTTCAAATGTATGTGCAATGTTCTATTTCTTAATCTGCTTGAAAGACACTGAAGTATTTGTCTTATTATTCTGTAAATTATGCATATGCCTTTTAGCATATATAATTTGCCATCTTCAAAAATAAAATTTTTGAAGATATGCTAGTAATATGCTAGTAGTATAAAAGTTAAGTAACTTTCCTAGGTTACTCTGCAAATGAATGGCCAAACCTGGACCTAAACCCAAATAATCTTGCTTCACAGCTCATGCTTGTAATTGCTATGATATTCAGCCTGTCTTTCTTTTACACAACATTATACTGTACTCCATACTTAACCTCTCTGAGTCACAGTTTCTTCATCTGTAAAATTAAGTGTATACTTATAAAGTTCTAAATGCATTGCTTATGCCATATTAAGTGCTGAATCCAAGAATAGAAGAAGAGAGGAAAGGAAGGAGGGAGGGAGAAACAGAGAGAGGGAGGAAAGAAGGAAGAAGAAAGAAAAATAGAGGAGAGGAAAAAGAGAAAGAAAGAAACTCCCAATGAGCAATGGTCTACTTAAAGGAACTGCACATGCCCAATTTAGAAAATGTACAAAGTGGAAGTGTAAACTAGAAAATCTGTTTTCTCTTCGTTGCTGCAGGCCCCAGAGCATCTGGTCTCATTAAAGGTGCAAAAGTCGAATATCCTATTGAAAATTCTCTTTGGTGTAGGAAATTAAGTTAAATTAAAAACATGACCTTTCTCTCAAACTGGCAGAAGTGATCTCTTTCTCTAAATATGATTGTATCCTTCAGCAATACATCAAAACCAGACGTAGCTGTGGGACTTCTACGGCTGAGCCATCAGTCTCCTCTGAGACTCCCGTTTATTTGGCTCAATTCGGGCAAAGAGGATCAGGTTATTTATAAAATCCAAAGGAAGAAGGTGATATCCTCCTAGGGAGGAGGGTTTCAGGTCTTCTCTAACATTTCACAGACTATTCACTCAATGATAGAGCTGCTAATAGCCCAGAGGACTGCTGCCCCCCTTATTTAGAGACAACATGGGGGGAGGGGCCAGTATAGACAAGAGTGTTCTCTCTGGCAAAGTTGGAGCCCTGAATTAATGGTAATCCTATAAGGTCCAGCTAGGGAGGGTTCTGGAAGGCCCAAAGGGAACTCTCATCAAGAACAAACACACAGAAATCCTCATAACACTCCTCTCTCTTTGTTTTCTGCTTTTTCCATCCCCTCCCAGGCATAGCCAGTTCTTTTCCTACACCAAGGTCCTCCCAGAATAAATGGGCATTATTAATCTAACTTCATCTTACAACCACAAAGCCATGTTTCATCTCACAACCCTACTCATGTCTAGGCCTCTTTGGAAGCTCTTTGAGGGTCCAGAGAGAACAAAAGGGAAAAGAAACTTTTCAGAGCAGAGAAGCTGCACTGATAAGACAGGATCCAGAGCAATGCAGTCCTTCCAGAAAGTGATTGGCCTTCTGCAGCCAAGTCTCAATGAGATATTCAGAAACAGAGATATGTAATTTATACATAAGCATGCTTATTGCAGTGCTAAATAGAGAGCCAAATATTTGAAACAATTTAATTGCCCAAGTTTAGAAGATGGTTAATTAAATCATGGTCTAAATATACCATATAATTTGAGACAGGCAGCACCCATGACTTCCAATGCACTATTTTTTTTTTCCCCAATTGAATTATTACTACTGTAAGCATTACAACTCATGTATTAACTAGAATTTTACAATTTACAATGATCTTTTTTCTATCAATTTTATCCATTTCATCACCACAGATATATAAGTTCAATATTATTATCTCCATTTGGTCCATAAGGAAACATGAATTTAGTACATGAAATAGAAGAGATTCTAATCTAGGTCTTCAGGTTCTCACCCTAGAGCTCCTTTTACAACATTACACACATCACATCAATGAGAGTTTAGGGGAGTAGAGACACACAGAAAAAAAAAAATGGTAAAACCCAATATGAAGTGGCTACAGATAATTGTTGAATACATTGGAAAATATGTTTCATTGATATCAAGCATAAAAGGCCTTTTGACATGGTTATGTTGAAAGAGCAAATATCCAGCTTTCACCCAAGACCCTTTAAAGTCAGCGTTCTTCTAAATAAATCTGAAAGGATGCTGTAGCTTATTAGGAGACCAAAATAGTAATAAAAATGGCAACAACAATAATAATAAGGAGAAAAAAGGGAAGGAAGAGAGAGAAGAAAGGAAGGAAGAAAAGGAGGAAAAGGAATTAATAGTTATGGAAGAATATTTATTTCATAGTTTTAATATTAAACGTCTGACAACTACTGAAAACCCCTTACAAGTTGTGTCATAGGAAACTACAATCCCATACAGCTCATTTACTTCCCTGATGTTCCCGCCCCCAACAGCCAACATCATCCTTTTTTTTTTTTTCATTTTTTTTTTATTATTATTATTGTGATTTGGGTGAAAATTTGCAGAGCAAATATACTTTCCATACAGCAGTTCACATATACCTTGTCCCATGACATTGACCACAATTTACCACAATGCAACAGCTCCCTTCTCACTTCCTCCCAATAGTTACCTCTTCCCTGTGTCCATCCCTCTATGCACTCCTGCCCCTGCGCTGTCTCCCTGTGCATAGGCAGCCCTTCTTTCTCCCTTGATTGTTCTCTCCAAGGAGTGTATCTACCTCAGGTAATGTTCAACTCACATGCTTGTCTATTGTTTTGCTGGAAGCCACATGTGTGGGTTCAATTCCAGACCTGAAGGGCAGCTAGGGGCCATAGTCTCAGTGGTTCCACCAGGCTCTATCGGACCAGCAAACCTGGTCCCCCCCTTTTTTTTTAAATGATTTTGAGTTTTGTTATGCATTGTTCTCCCTCTCTATCCAGAATCTCCTACATAGATCCTCTTACAAGTGCTTGACAGTGGTAGCCAGGCACCATCTAGTTCTTCTGATCTCATAGTCATATAGGCTGCAGATCAGATGGTGTAGCAGTCACTGGGACTAATTGTTTCCATGAATTTTTGGTTTTCTTCATTTTTCTTTGCTCTGGACAAGGAGAAACCCACTGCTGCATCTAGATGGCAGCTTGCAAGATTTTAAGATCCCAGTCACTACTCACCACGGTAGGAGGTAGAACAATGTTTTGTGTAGTATGTTATGCCAGCTGAGCTTGATGTCCTCTGCGACTATGGTCCCGAGCCCACAGGTTCAACCACTCAGTCTCTCTGGTTAGCTGGCTGTGACCAAGCAGTGGCTACAACCTTGCCTTTTGTCAGCTCCACTATACACCTGGAAATTCAGATCACACACACAAAGTTATAGGACAATTGTCTGCCAACCCTGTATATGTTCTTGGGTACACTCCCAGCTTCATTGACATACCTAATAGTTCAGCCTGTCCACCCATCTATCTACCCATATACCCATGTTTGCCTTCACTGAAAACGCCATAGAATATGTGCAAAAGGGTTCATCTTTGTTGTCTGTACTTCTCACGTACCTCTCTATGTCTTTCTCTTCCTCAATACCACTATATTGATCACTCACATTTGGTACATTGCCCTTCTCTTCACCCAAATCAATACTTATCTCTATCTATCTAACAGC
>NW_006921645.1:829173-838251 GCF_000298275.1 Orycteropus afer afer
AAAAAAAGGGGGGGGGGATTATTTATTTATTTATTTTTTTAAACCAGGAACAGGGGAAAAAAAAAAAAGGTGTAAACTATGACCTGGGAGGGCAAAAATTGTAAAAAGGACAAAAGTGCTAATTACAATAGTCGTTTTAAAACAAATGAATACACACAAATTAAACACCAGAAAAAAAAAAATCACAGAGGGCAGGGTAGGGCTCTGTCCCAGCACACAGATTGAGATGGAGTTCCTGTGGGCCCAGAAGGTGGGTGGGATTGGGAGGTGGCCGCACCTCCATTCACCAAGCAGGTGTGGGGTATAAGAGTAACAAGAGGAATGTCGCACCTTTTCAGTCATGCAGGTCCGGAGTGTCCTTGGGGTTACTGGGAAGCAGAACCTCTTTTTAAGCCCCTGGAATCTTGGAGAGGTCTGTCTCTTTAAATATCCAAAATGGTCAAGCTGCTTGTAAACATTCAGAATTGTGACACCCTCCAGACAGGCAAAAGTCCACAGCTCAGCCGGCCTTTCTCTTTTCTGGTACTTCCCCTTTTATTCCCCAGCCACCAGAGCAGTCTTCCATGCAGTCCCTGGCTAGCAAGGCTGATTTTTAGGTTAATTCTTAGGTCCTACCACCACTCGGGAATCTCCAAGCTGTCTGTGCCATCAGGATTGGTGTCAGACCACAGCTCTGTATGTCTCTTTTTTTTATATTTTCATGAAAATTCTTCTGCTACTTGGGGTTTAGTCCACTTCTATATCCTTCCCTTTAAGGCTCAGGGGTCCAGGATTATCTTCTGTGTCTGTGTTAATTGGTTTCACTTTTCTTTGTTGAAGAGGGTCTGTGCGAGTTTCTGCCTATTCCACCATCTTGGAATCAATTCCATATTTCCTTGATGTTTTTCATTGTTTTGTTCTGTAAAAATTTTTCAAAATGAAATTAAGTACAGAGAGACTCCTTAAACTTCTCAGCCATCTTCTAGGTTTATTCCCTGCCAGCCAAGAAATCAGAGGAAAGAGAAGTCAAGGGGATGACAAAGCAAAGCAGCAGCCAGGCATCCAGGAAAGGGGAGGGAGGGACGCAGGACCCACCCACACCAGCCAGGAAAGCAGGGGAAAGAGAATTCAGTGGCATAACAGAGCAAAGCAGCACCCAGGCATCAAGGTAAGGGGAAGGAGGACCCAGACTCCACCCCCCACCAGCCATAAAAGTGGGAAAAGAGAAGCCAGAGGCAAGGACAGAGCAGAGCAGCACCAGGGATCCAGGTAAGGGGAGGGTGGAGAGGTTTTGAACAGCTACGGGAGAAAAACTTGTCAGTTTTTCATACCATTGTGGGTTGCGTGTTGTTGTGAGGCTTGAGGCTCTGCCACTGATGTTTCAAGTGCAGGCAGGTTGCACATGGTGCACAGGTTTCAATGGAGCTTACAGATTGAGACAGACTAGGAAGAAGGAAGAGGTCATCCACTTCTCAAAGAATTGGCCAGGGAAAACCTCATGAATAACAGAGAAACACTGTCTGGTACATTACTGCATAACTCTATGAATAGCCCAGAAAAATTACCCAATGCAGTGCAGGACAATCAGCCCCTTAGGTCAGAAGGCTTTCAAAATATGACTAGGAAAGAGCTGCATCATCAGAGTAGGACCAACCTTACTGATATGGATGGAGTAAAGTTTTCTAGACCTCCATTTGCTGATGTGGCACAATTCAAATTCAGGAGAAACAGCTGCAAACATCCATTAATAACTGTAATATGGAATGTACAAAGTATGAATCTAGGAAAATTGGAAGTTGTCAAAAATGAAATGGAATGCATAAATATTGATGTCCTAGGCATTAGTGAGCTGAAATGGACCAGATTTGGCCATTTTGATCAGACAACCATATGATTTACTAAGTCAGGAATGACAATTTAAAGAGGAATGGCATGATATTCATCATCACAAAGGATGTTTCCAGATCTGTCCTGAATTATAGGATAATATCCATAAACCTACAAAGAAGACTTGTATTCAAATTTATGCACCAACCACCAAAGCCAAAGATGAGGAAATTGAAGATTTTTATCAACTTCAGCAGTCTGAAATTGACCAAACATGTAATCAAGATGTATTAATTAGCATGGGTGACTGGAATGCAAAAGTTAGAAACAAAGAGGAATCACCAGTTCCTGGAAAATTTGACCTTGGTGATAGAAATAATACTGGAGATTGCATGACAGAACTTTGCAAGAACAATTATTTGTTCATTGGTAATACCTTTTTTCAACAACATAAACAGCGGCTATACACATGAACTTCACCAGATAGAGTGCAGAGGAATCAGATTGACTACATCTGTGGCAAGAGCAATGGAAAAACTCAATATCTTCAGCCAAAACAAGGCTAGGAGCTGATTGTGGAACAGACCATCAACTGCTCATATGCAGTTCAAGATGAAGTTGAAGACTATTAAAACAAGTCCACAAGAGCCAAAGTATGACCTTAAATATATACCTCCTTAATTTAGAGACCATCTAAAGAATAGATTTGATGCATTGAAGACCAATGACCAAAAACCAGAAGAATTGTGGGATGACATCAAGAACATCATCCATGAAGAAAGTAAGAGGTCATTAAAAATAAGAGAAAAGAAGAAAAAAACAACATGAATGTCAGAAGGGACTCTGACTTGCTCTTGAATGGAGAGTAGCTAAAGCAAATGAAAGAAATGACAAGATAAGAGAGCTGAACAGAAGATTTCAAAGAGCAGCTCGAGCAGACAAAGCCAATTCCTATAATGAAATGTGCAAAGACCTGGAGTTAGAGAACCAAAAGTGAAGAACACGCTTGGCATTTCTCAAGCAGAAAGAGCTGAGGAAAAAAATGTAAGCCTTGAGTTGCAATATTGAAGGAATCTATGGGCAAAATATTGAATGATGCAGGAAGCATCAAAAGAAGTTGGAAGGAATATGCAGAGTTACTGTACCAAAAAGAACTGGTGGATGTTCATCCATTTCAGGAGGGGGCATATGATCAAGAACCAATGGTACTGAAGGAAGAAGTCAAAGCTTCACTGAAGGAATTGGCAAAGAACAAGACTCCAGAAATTGGTGGAATACCCACTGAGATGTTTCAACAGATGCCCCACTGGAGGAATTCACTCAGTTATGCCAAAAGATTTGGAAGACAGCTACCAGGCCAACTGAGTGGAAGAGATCCATTTTTGTAGCCATTCCAAAGAAAGGTGATCCCACAGAATGCGGAAATTATTGAACCATATCATTAATATCGCACGCAAGTAAAATCTTACTGAAGATAATTCAAAAATGATTGCAGCAGTTTATTGACAGAGAACTTCCAGAGGTGCAGGTTGGATTCAGAAAAGGATGTGGAATGAGGGATATCACTGCTGAAGTCGGACGGATCTTGGCTCAAAGCAAAGAATACTAGAAAGATGTTTACTTGTGTTTTACTGACTATGCAAAAGCATTTGACTGTGCAGATCATAACAAATTATGGATAACATTGAGAAGAACGGGAATTCCTGACATTTATTGGTACTCATGAGGAACCTGTGCATAGACCAGGAGGCTGTCATTCAAACAGAGCAAGGGGACACTGCGTGGTTTAAAATCAAGAAGGGAGTGTGTCTTAGTTGTATACTTTCAACATACTTATTCACTCTATATACTGAGCAAATAATCTGAGAAGCTGGACTATATGAAGAAGAACGTGGCTCAGGATTGATGGAAGGCTCATTACCAACCTATGATATGCTGATGACACAACATTGTTTGCTGAATGTGAGGATGACTTGAAGCACTTACTGATGAAGATTGAAGAATGCACTCTGTAGTATGGATTACATCTCAACATAAAGAAAACAAAAATTCTCACAACTGGACTTATAAACAGCATCACAATAAATGGAGAAAAGATTGAAATTGTTAAAGAGTTCACATTGCTTGGTTCTACAATCGATGCCAATGGAAGCAGCAATCAGGCCATCAGATGACATATAGCACTGGGCAAGTCAGCTGCGAGAGACCTTTTTCAGGTGCTGAAGAGTAGAAACTTCTCCTTGAAGACTAAGGTGTGCCTGACACAAGCCATGATATTTTCAATCACTTCATGTGAATGTGAGAGCTGGACAATGAATAAAGAAGACTGAAGAAGAATTGATGCTTTTGAGTTGTGGTGCAGGAGAAGAATGGTGAAAGTACCATGGACTGCTAAAAGAACTAACAAATCTGTCCTGAAGGAAGTGCAGCCATCATGCTCCTTGGAAGTGAGGATGGCCAGACTTTGTCTCACCTACTTTGGTCATGTTATCAGAAGAGACCATTCCCTGGAGAAGGATGTCATGTTTGGTAAGGTGGAAGGTCAACAAAAGAGGGGAAGGCCCTCAAAGGGATGAATTGACACAGTGGCTGCAGCCATAGGGTCAAGTATAGCAGAAATTGTGGAGCTGGCGTGGGACCGTGTGGTGTTATGCTCTGCTGTGTGCATAGGGTCTCTATGAGGTGGAGGCAACTCTACAGCACATAAGAACTACAGCAGGCTTATTCCTACTGGGTTAGGAGGGGATCTGAAGTCTGAAGTAATCACTAGGAAGAGTGTGAAAAAAAAATACACAATACCAACAAATATGGTTCCACTCAAAATAATAATAAACAAGTGAATGAACAAATAAATAAATAAATATTGAGGGAAAAAAACATACCAAAAAATGCATCAAAACACTAGTAAAGAGGAAAGTTCCAAGATTGAAGATACACTATCCACACCCTCTATAACAAAGGCTCAAAAACACAAAGAAACACACACACACACAAAGGATGGCAATCCTGGATCCCAGAGCTTCAAGAAAAGGATAAAGAAGTAGATCAAATAAAAATGAAACAAAGAGATTGAATGAAAACAGTGAACAGAGAGCAATCAACTGCTAATGGACACAGTGTGGCCATTTTGAATTATTGCAAGTAGCATCCAGATAGAGGCAAGGACCAGAGAACGAGCTCCACTTGCCAAGGACTTCACCAACATCCACATCAGTCATTAGGAGACCAGAGATGTGTGTCCTTCTCTCTTACCTTCCACAGCAAACAGGTGACTGACTAGAGACACAACTCTTCCCCCACACACACCCAATTGCCAAACTTCTTCCACTACTACTGCTGTGTCTTTTTTTTTTTTTTCTTTAATCTTTCTGCTTAGCTCTTCTGTCCTTCTGTCTTCCTAAAGAGCAAGAGCTCTCCCATGCTGTCCACGTAGTCAGCAGCAAGGCCCTTCCCCCTCAATGGTCAGAGGTCCATGTTCTGGTGGAGCTAGCACTGCATTTCTATGCAGCAATGTTTGGTGGCTACCATTTTAGATAGTACTGTGGTGCTTTTTTCTTCCTTTTATTTTCAGTTCTTCCCTCTTTTCTCCATGTTTTCTTATTTCTTTTGTTTCTTCCTCTTCACCCTCTCTTTTATTTTTTTTTAAATTTATTATTTTTTTCTTTGTGTTCCTATCTCCCATCCATGTTCAGCAACACCCACTCCACTCCTCCATTGATAGTGGTGTGAACTCTCCTGAAGTAAGCCCTGCATTCCTACTGCAGCTGTGTTTGGCACATAACATTTGCACCAGTTTTTTTTCTCTCTCTCTCTCTCTACTTTTTCTTTTTCTTTCTTCCCTTCTTCTCAGTCCTTCCCTCTTCATAATGTTTTTTTCTCTTTTTCCTTTCTTTCTTTTCCTTCCACTTCCTCCACTTTTTCTCTTTCATTTTTCTCTCTTTTTCTTTTTAATCCAACTGAGCATGTACCTCACCTCACACCACTTGTGCATTCCATAGTGCTGGCCTTGACCCTCTGTATTTGATGGTGTGTGCTTCCATGGAGTAAGTTCCACATTTCCATCCCAGCTATATTTACTACCTATCACTTACACCAGTACTGTGCCAAATTTGTTTATTATTTATTTTTATGTGTGTTTGTTTTGTTTTCCTTCTTTTTCACTTTTTCATTTTCCTTTTTTCTTGGGTATCCCTTCTCCCTCCCCTGTTTTTTCTCTTTTATTTTTTTCCATATCCCTTCCTCCCCTCCTTTTTTTTCCTTTCTATCTTTGTCCAACAATTGGGAGCTAGTGACCCTACACAGCTATACAAACACATAGTTGCTGCACCACCCACTGGGTGAGTGTCACTACCCACTCCAGCACTATTGGAGGACAATAGATAGCAGCCGACACCCATCCAGCCTGCCCTCAGCTACTCTGCTCTATCAGTGATCACAGACTCATGCCCACACACCCCATCTGCTACCAAATCAACCTGGAAACAGGTGGTGAATGCCCCAGTGCTGCCAAACTACTGACCAGAGTAACACATTCACCCTTTTGTCCTAATATACTAAAACAGAACAAAGCAAAAAATCAAGGTGAAGCAAACCAACATAAAATAAACAGGTTAGTACAATTACATTACAACATCTCAGAGACAACACACTACTTCAAATCACACAAATAGACAGAACAAGATGGGTCAAACAAGTGACCAAAATACAAGGTCAATTCAAAAGAATAGTATTTAGGTACTCTCAACAGATGGAGAGAAATTTTGAGGCAACCACAAACAAAACCAGGAAAACAGACAAAACTCTAGAAGAATTCAAAAACACAATACAAGGACAAATTGACAAAATAAATGGAAAATTAGAAATCATACAAAAACAGCTAATAGAAATTCAGATGATAAATACCAAAATTCCAGAAACAGATAATACATTGGAAGGGCAAAGGAGTAGAACTGAAGCAATAGAATACAGAATTACTGAGATTGAACACATTGTCTCAACACTAATCTGTTAGAGGAACAACAAGAAAAAAAAAAAAAAGAAGAAGAAAGTTTAAGATTCTTTAGGACCATCAAGAGAAGTAACATGCATGCGATCAGAATTCCAGAAAAGAAAAAGAAAAAAAAAAGGCACCAAGAAACTTATTTATTTTGTTGTTTTTTTTTTTAGTTTGTTGAGTAATTATGTAGTTTTATCTGTCTATCTATCTATCTAGCTATTCATTTATTTATTGTGATTTAGGTGCAAGTGTACAGATCAAAGTCTGTTTTACATTCAACATTATGTGTAAATTTAACTTCACTCCCCATTTACTATCCCCAGGAGCTCTGGTAGCGTAGTGCCTAAGGCACTTGATTGCTAACCAGAAGACTGGTAGTTCAAACCCACCAGCCACTCCTCGGAGGAAGGTTGGGCAATCTACTTCCGTAGTGATACTGCCTTGGCAACCCATGGAGGGGTCACTATGACTCTGACTCGAGGGCACATAACAACAACAACAACAGCAGCCCTAACCCAGTCACCTCACCTCCCTGCTGAGTAATCCCCCTAACCCCATGCCCCACATAGCAATGCACTCCTGTGTGTCCTTCATTCCTCCCTGTGAATGTCACCCCTCTGGTGCCGCATGGTCAATTGCTCCAAGGGATGTATTTCCATTGAGTATGTGGGTGCATCACCCTGGGTTGAGAAGTCTGCATGTACATCTTGTTTACTGTTGGGCTGAGAGTCAGCCCCTGGGAATGAGTTTTATTCCAGGCCCAGAATGTATCCCAGGGTCATAGTATTGGGAGTCCCACCAGACTCCATCCCACTAGTCATTCTGGTCTTTATTGTGGTTTTTTTTTTTTTTTGTTGTTGTTGTTCCACATTTTTCCTCCCACTCTATCCATGATCTCCAGATTTGATCCTTTCTTGAGTGGTTGGCATTAGTAACCTGGCACCATCTAGTTCTTCTGGTCTCAAGGGCCTTTGTGTCCTGTGGATGATTGCTTCCAAATGCCCTTGTTTTTTTTGGTACTCTTCTTCGCTTCCAATGATAGGAGACCTTTAGCATTATCTTAGATGACCACTTGAAAGCTTCTAAGACCCCAGTCACCATTCACCAATGTAGGATGAGGAACAAGATTTTAAGTATTTTGTTGTGCCAATTGAGTCTGGTGTGCCCCAGTACTATGGTCCTGAGTTGGTAGATCCTTTGGATCTCTCTCCCACAGTGTCTGGCTGTCTGTGAGGGATTACTCTATGTCTATCTCCTGTTGTTTCTGTAAGGATTGCAGGGATTTTGAATCACTGGTATCTGTGCAAGATTAGCCTCCACTGAATCTATCCTTTGTCTAATGTATACTCCTGTTCACTGACCCCCATCTGTTCTTCTTAGATGATTACATATTTATCTGTAGCCTGGTCGTTGGTGTTAATGGTAGAGCAGTATTGTGGATATACTAGTGGGTATGAGCATCCGTCTTCCATATCTTATGTGCACAATTCGGTGTCCTCATTTTTCCTAATGTTATCATGGTTGTCACAGACTCTCTCTATACCATCCATTCCCTTACACATGACAGCGTGTGGGCCCCAACTAGGCCAAAATTAATCCCTCCCTTCCCCTCCCCACCCCGGTAATCTACAAAGTGAGTTCCCTTTCTTAAGCAAACCCTTAATTTTCTTTTTACAGTAATGGGCTCATACAGTATTTGTCCTTCTGTGAATGACTAATTTCACTCAGCAAAATGTCCTCCAGGCTCATCCACGTTGTGAGATGATTCGCTTCTCCTTCATTGTTCTTTAATGCAGTATAGTATTACATTGTGTGAATGTACCATAATCTGGTTATCCACTCACCTGTTAATGGGCATTTAAGTTCTTTCCATCTCTTTGCTATAGTGAATTGTGCTGCGATGAACATAGGTGTGCATATGTCTGTTTGTGTGCTGCCCCTCACCTCTTCGGGATATATTCCTGGTAATGGAATTGCTGAGTCAAATGGTATTTCTATTTTCAGTTTTTTAAGGAAACACCATACTGTTTGCCACAATGGTTGTACCATTTTACAATCCCACCAGCAGTGCACAAGAGTTCTAATCTCTCCACAACCTCACCAGCATTTGTCATTTTCTGTTTCGTTGAACTTTGCTATTATTGCTGTGGTGAGATGATATCTCATCATTGTTTTGATTTATATCTCTCTAATCACTAAAGAGATCACTAAAAAGACAAGAAAAGTAGAGAAGACCAAAGTGGATGACAGAAGAGACTCTGAACCTTGCCCTTGAG